>NC_134363.1:153599014-153619014 GCF_048569485.1 Anomaloglossus baeobatrachus | reverse complement strand
CAGCAAACCGATCAGATGATATTGGATCCAGATTGGACGGCGCGGGACCCTAACCCAGGATTACTGCGGAGGGGGGTTCTTTATTTCAATAAAGGTGGAGTCACTAATTGTGTTGTGTTTTATTTCTAATAAAAAAAATTTTCTGTGTGTTTTTTTTTTTTTTTTTATCATTACTAGAAATTCATGGTGGCCATGTCTAATATTGGCGTGACACCATGAATTTCGGGCTTAGGGCTAGCTGATAATATACAGCTAGCCCTAACTCCATTATTACCCGGCTAGCCACCCGGCTTCAGGGCAGCTGGAAGAGTTGGATACAGCGCCAGAAGATGGCGCTTCTATGAAAGCGCCATTTTCTGGGGTGGCTGCGGACTGCAATTCGCAGTGGGGGTGCCCAGAGATCTTGGGCACCCTGCACTGTGGATTCCAATCCCCAGCTGCCTAGTTGTACCCGGCTGGACTCAAAAATTAGGCGAAGCCCACGTCATTTTTTTTTTTAATTATTTCATGAAATTCATGAAATAATTAAAAAAAAAAAAAAGGGCTTCTCTTTATTTTTGGTTCCCAGCCGGGTACAAATAGGCAGCTGGGGGTTGGGGGCAGCCCGTACCTGCCTGCTGTACCCGGCTAGCATACAAAAATATGGCGAAGCCCATGTCATTTTTTTTTTCTTTTTGGGCAAAAAACTGCATACACTAGTGAATGGAGGATGCTGAGCCTTGTAGTTCTGCAGCTGCTGTCTGCTCTCCTGCATACACTAGTTCTGCAGCTGTCTGCTCTCCTGCATACAATGAACATTTTGAAGAAGGAAATGACATCAGACCTTTTTTTTTTTTTTTTTCATCAACAATCTTTAATGGCATTGTGCACTGATTAAAAACGCAGTGAGCAAAAATGCAGCAAAAACACGCACCAAATCGCGGCAAAAACGCATGCGTTTTTGCCGCGTTTTTTTTAGCCGCGGGTACGTTTTTTGAGACAAAAACGCACATAAAAACGCAGCGTGAAAAAAAACGCCTAGTGCGCACATACCCATAGGCTGCTGCAAATGGTATTTACCCGCAGATTACCACAACGGCTGCAGGTAAAAAGCAATGGGGGTTTTTTTCAACAGGTTCCTTAAAGCCTGTGTGCACACATTGCATTTTTATTGTGGTTTTTTTGGCTTATGAAGCAAAGTCAATGAGAATATTAAACTTTTGTGCACATCTTGAGGTTTTTTTTTTCCTTGCAGATTTGGTGCAGAAAATAAAATCTGCAGCATGTCAATGCTTTGAACATTTTTGCATGCATTTTTCACCACTGAATGCATGCAAAAAATAATCCAAAAAGAAAAAGAATGCGTTTACAGTGCATTTTTCCGGCAAAAAGATGCAGAAATGTCTGCAATCAAACACTCAACGTGTGCCCATACCCAAATTCATTTTTACAGTACTTCTGTCCCAGAGAGCTTTTCCCAATTTTTATGCCACCCTCCTATTTGGAGTGACAATTGCGACTTTTCTGTAACTCAATTTATAAAATAATTTGCATATCTGACCAGTCCATTTTTAAAAATGTCAAAAACAGCATAAAAGAATGCAAAAAGTTGTACTTTTTTAGGCAAATGTAAGAATGTCCAAAAGGATGTGTGGATTAAATGCTGCACTAATTGGCGATTTGGGGGTTAGAGAAATCAGCTTTACTATATGGATATCAGTGGGTGAATCTCACGCTTATCCAGGCACACTAAAGGCCAATTGCACAATAATGAATCCACCCATTGTCAGACAGGAGGGCGCTGGATGCACCTGCTCAGCAAAAACTATCATAGGTAAGGAGTTTAGAATGCTGACTATTGACTTTCTCCCACGAATATAAAGTCGTGAGATTCTATGGGAGCGAACATGAATTGTCCTTTGTGTACAAGGGCGAACTGCCCCAAGATAAGGGCCGGTGTATCCCGCTATTATAGAAATTTATAGAACACAGCTGTGGGTTTCAAGTAGGAGTGAATGAAGCCGCAGCTGTAAAATTGGAAAAAAAAAAACCAAAATACAAAAAGAGATCATCAACTAAATGGTGTTTCACATGCTGCGACATTGCTAGCGATGTCGTGCGCGATAGCACTCACCCACGTCGCTGTTTTGTCATGGGGGTGATCGCTGCCGTAGCGAACAATATCGCTACGGCAGCGTCACACGCACGTACCTGCTTAGCGACATCGCTGGAGACACAGAACAATTTCTCCTTTAAGGGGGCGGTTCGTTTCGGCGTCATAGCGTCGTCACTAAGCGGCCGCCCAATAGCAGAGGGAGGGGGGGGGGAGATGAGCGGCCGGAACATTCCGCCCACCTCCTTCCTTCCTCATTGCCGGTGGATGCAGGTAAGGAGATGTTCGTCGTTCCTGCGGTGTCACACATAGCGGGAATGACGAAGAACCAGCGGCATGCACCACCAATGATATCATGAAAAAGGAGCGACGCTCCTAGCTCTCACACGCTGCGATGTCGCTAACGACGCCGGATGTGCGTCACTAACGACGTGACCCCGACGATATATCGTTAGCGATGTCGCAATGTATAAAGCACCCTTAAGGGTCTAATATTAGACATGAGAAAAATATGACATGATTGAGGTCTAAAAGGACAACATTTTTTTTCCGCCGTCTAACTAATATAACTCCATTTACAAGTTTAGGATATATGTTGGAAGAGTTTTGTACACAATGAGCTGGAGGTGTAGCCGGCCTGGACAAGGCTAAACTAGATAGGATGTTATAATACATCAGATATGTCTCAATTAACCCTTGTTTGGTACCATATAAAAAAAAAAACAACAAAAAAAACACTAGTTGTACCACTCTCCATGGCGTCACATTGATACAACTAGTGTTTTAGTTTTGTTTTTTTTCATGGCACCAGACAAAAGTTGAAGGTGAACATAGACATTAACCGTTTTTTATTGGTCATTTACTTCTTAAATGCAAAAGTTAAAAGAGGTTGTCCACTACTTTTACATTGATGGAATTTTCTTAGGATAGGTCTGATTGGTGGGGGTGCTGGGAGTTGGACCCTAGCTGATCAGCTGTTCTTGGTGCCAGCAGCAGGCGGCCAGAAATGCTCAGTTTCGGTGCTGCTCTGTCTTCTGATCGCAGCCGGGTACTGCACATCTACCGCCTATTGAGTTGAATGGGAGGCGGATGTGCAGTACCCGAGCGCGGTCGCTATCCAAAAACGGGGCAGCTCCGAAACGGAGCATTTCCAGCTGCTTGCTGCTGTCGGCACCGAGAACAGCTGATCCTAAGGATAGGCAATGTAAAAGTAGTGGACAACCTCTTCAGGGTACACAAAATCTCACTTTGCACTTGAACCATGTTATTCAATGAGGGAGAGCAGATGTTAAGCTTTTTTCTCATCCAAAATTCTGGTTGAGAAAAAAGTTGCAGCGTGGTGAGATTGTCAGCGAGAGCCATGTCACCCAAACCCATACAAGTCTATGGGTGCGAGTGGAGAGAAAAAAAAAAAAACAAAAAAACAAAAAAAAAAACGGACTGCAGTCAGATGACATCCGAATGCAATCGCATCAACTGACAATGGAGGAGATGGGGAGATTAATCCCGCCCTCTCATCCGCAGCTGTGATCTGATCACAGGATAGGCTCACGGTTGTATGACAATCGGCTGGCAGCAAGGCAAGAGCCAAGGGTCATTAGCATATAACATCAGATGCACTTACATCAGATGCCATATGCTGCCATCCAGCCTTAAAAAGGGAACCTGTCAGTAGGAGCAACCCTCCTAAAGGGGGCTTTACATGCTGCGACATCGCTAATGCGGAGTCGTTGGGGTCACGGAATTTGTGACGCACATCCGGCCGCATTAGCGATGTTGCTGCGTGTGACACCGATGAGCGATTTTGCATCGTTGCAAAAACGTGCAAAATCGCTCATCGGTGACATGGGGGTCCATTCTCAAAAATCGTTACCGCAGCAGTAACAATGTATTTCGTCGCTCCTGCGGCAGCACACATCGCTATGTGTGACACCGCAGGAACGAGGAACCTCTCCTTACCTGCCTCCCGGCCGCTATGAGGAAGGAAGGAGGTGGGCGGGATGTTCCGGCCACTCATCTCCGCTCCTCCGCTTCTATTGGGCGGCCGCTCAGTGACGTCGCTGTGACGCCGCACGGACCGCCCCCTTAGAAAGGAAGCAATTCACTGGTCACAGCGACGTCGCCGGGCAGGTAAGTATGTGTGATGGGTCTGGGCGATGTTGTGCGGCACGGGCAGCGATTTGCCCGTGTCGCACAACAGATGGGGGCGGGTACCCACGCTAGCGATATCGGGACCGATATCGCAGCGTGTAAAGTAGCCTTAAGTAGTCTATTTGAACATGCAAGTCACACTAAACTGAATAGGATACCTTGACATCTGCTGCTTACTGTAATTTTGATAATCTACTAATGATTAAACAGTAATGTTATCATTACAGGACTACTTGACATGGTGCAGGTAGTCCAGCATATTCATGAGCTCTGAATAACTGTCAGATCTGCAGCAGAGACAAAATTAACACCAAGCTCTTTACAGTGTAATGTATATGCAACCCTCACGGACTCAAGCACTATAGGCCACAGTTCATTTTACCCAATAATATCCCCTCCCTCTTTATATGGGAGATATTAAGGAAATTATGAACCCAAATAAGGTTAAGTTCGCACTACACTGACTTCAATGTACATTACTCGCGTAATTTATCTCAATTGATGGTGGTAAGTAGTAGGATGTAGATAGAAATCGGGTATACACCGCGCTGATACTCAATGGTCTATTAATACAATTTTTTTATTGTTCATACAGGTCTATGCGTTTCAGAGACATCCGTCTCCTTCCTCAGGACATCAAAGGAACAATACATCAACTTTATGTATTGTTCCTTTGATGTCCTGAGGAAGGAGACGGATGTCTCATTTCCCTACCGGGTAAGACCCTATTGCACTCTATTCCACAGCATCATTTACTAATTGATGGTGGTAGTGAGTTTAGTAAAGCCTCAGCAACATAGTCATCCAAATAACAGGGTACACGTCATTCTCCTAAGCCACCATTCCTTGCCTAAAATTGTAATGAAATTGCAATCTCATAACTTGTGCGCGGTAACTGACCGGGGTCTGGTAGTTTTACACCCCCGGTTTAATCACCATGAAGTGGGGGGGGGTGGGGGCAAAGCTTCACACCAAACAGCAGTACAAGTAAGCACAGGTACAATAAGCATAAGTTAAAAAATACAACATTTGTTTAATGAATATTACTTACTGTCTTCTCCTGGACAAGGCAAGCCCGGCTTTGGTGGTATGCTTGGAAAAACTGGAAAACAAAAAGGATGTCACTTATAGACCATGGAACGAGAAATACATAACACAGGACTCGCCCGGCATTTCACATGAAGATCTAAGAATTCATCTGGTTACCTTTCCAATTTTAAAAGGAACTGAAATGTGTCTTCACCCAATTACTATTTAAAAAGGATTTGGCGACTACCGTATAAGCTGCGGTCACCACCAGCATTCCAGAATGCTGTATATAAGAGTCCATGCTGCTCTGTATAAAGTAAAAAAGACCTTTATTATACTCCCGGCCCAGTACGATGGGCATCGCTAATCATCTTCGAGTGCCTCCTCTCTTCCTTCCACCACCGTCCTCCTTCCCAGCTCCATATGAATGACGCGCCCTACGTCACCCATACAGGCCGGCATTGTGCTCCTGCGTAAGCGCTTTTCTCTCTGCCCTACTGAGGGCAGAGCAAAGTATTGTAGTGCACATACGCAGGCGGTCTTTGACCTTTCCTCATGCCTGCGCATTACAGTATTTTGCTCTGCCCCCAGCCAGGGTGCACAGGAGGAAAATGGAGGCCTCGGTGTGGATGACGTAGGACCTGTCATCAACAAGGAGCTGGGCAGGAGGACGGTGATCTCAAGATGATAAGAGGCACTTGACAGAGACCAGCAACGCCCATCGGACCAGACCACCCCGCAGGTAAGTAATAAAAGCTGTTTACATTATACAGAGTGGCCTGGGATCTTACAGACAGTATACTAGAATACGGTTCTCTGCGGTGGCTCGAGGGGGGGTCTCCGGACCCGGGGGTCGTGCGGACATTTAAATGAAGGGGGGTATTTACAGGGTACAGTGTTTAGAGTTTGTGACGCCACCCGTGGTGTGTGGTAATGTGGAGTACCACCGCTGCAGTTGGGAGTACCCGGGGGCAATGGAGTGGGCAGCCAGGTGTTAGAACCCTCCACGGATAGGGGTAATGCCCCGGGACTCTGATTGTGCCGTTGGGTGCAATGGAGTCACTTGCGTACTCACTCAGTCCATAAAGCTGACACAGACAACTGGATAAACCAAAGTTCTGGACACCGCTGCCGCTGAGGGGAGCTAGTTCGAGTCCCGTCCCCGATGGTGCTGCCTGATGATGCGTGACCTGCCTCCTGGCACTAAGTTTACTACTTTGTTGGCCCCGGTAGTATGGAACTAGTCGGGTCCCGATCCCCACTATGGCTAAGTGTGGGAGCTTGCTCTCAGGGTTCACACTTGGGATTTTTTGGACCGTTTGAGTGGAAAGTCCTATCCCCCTCGTTGCGCTAGTACCCCGATTTTGCAGCGGGTGGAGAGCATATCTTGAAGGCTCCGTTTTTGTCTGGTAAATGGTCAGGTTGCCTGAAGCTTCCAGTCGTGCCCTGGTCCCAGCCCGGTGATTGTGCAAGGCCGCTGGACGTCCTCCTCGACAGTTCCGTGCCCCTTGCCACGATCCCCTGCGACCGGGGGTCCAGCTCCTAGGCCCAGACCACCGTCTGTCACCTAGGTCACTACTTAGGAGCCCTGCTCCTGACCTCCTCTCTCCTTCGCTTTTAAACTACTACTTCCTTGTTCCTGACACTCCTGACCTCCCCTAACCAACCCCCCAAGTGGGCGACCCTATTCCACTTAGGCCGTCCACTGTTGTGTCTGGTGGGTGTGGTGCAGAGTGTACCTAGGATTTTGATTAGCAACATCATGTAGTTAGGGACCCATAACCAAGAAGGATGTGGCTATTGAACGGGAGGGCAGGTTGTGCAATACCCTGTGACGACCTGATAGTCCAGGGGCGTCACACACACACACACACACACACACACACACACACTATATACATACACGTTATACACGGGGCAAAATTTCACAATGAAAAGGCATCTACACTATAGCATAGAGCAAAAAAAAAAAAAAAAAACAATTTGTTTTGAATGAAAATTGAAAACTGAAGTCAGTGGGGAAAAAAAAAATAAAAAATGTAAGCCCCATCAGGCAGATTGCTGCCAAATAGGTTACGACACCTGAAATCTCATTCCATTTGCACCATCTGTAGCGCCTCTGTTCAGGCGTGCTCCAACACCATTGATAAATCGCCTCCATTGTGTATACTGCTTTATGTCGCACACTGAAAAGGCGCAAAACATGGAGCCGAGACTCGTTTGCAGCACATGAACGGTAGTAATTACATATGCAGCAGATGTTGAACAATGCCAAAAGCAAAGAATAAATCGTCTCTCTGCAAATAACATAAAAGACGTGTGGCAGGAAAACCGGCTCCCAGCTCCACTGTGCGCCGAATGGATAATGAATCGTTCCTACACCAAAAAACGAAAATCTTTCCCTATATACACCTTGTCAAAAGTCATTAATCATGTGTTTACAGCGCACACTGCGTTATTTTAACATACAAGTATTTTTTTGGGGTTCCCGCTTTGCTCTACAAATTCAGTTACAATGCCAAACGGTGACCAGGATTAACATTTGAAGAATTTCTCTCTGAAAAGGCGTGAAATTCCACTTGTTGCTTCCTTACTATCATTTCCGCGATGACAAAAATCGGACGCTTTGAAGCTTCTAATCATAATTTATGGCTGTGTAGAGGAATCGGTGGCACCCGGGACACTGCTGATGCAAAGAGCAAATTGATTCTTCATTTTATGCATCACAAAACGCGTCATAATTGCCAACTTTTTTTTTTTCTGCCAAACAAACTGTACCTATTTTATTTCACATAGATGAATATGGAAAATAATTTTGAAATTCTATTGAAGTCGAAGTATCAGTTTTGGACTTCGACAAAAATTAAACTGGGAAAAATCTTTATTTAGCAGGCTTCAATATATAGTACCAGTTTTAAAAAAATAAGTATACATTAGACCAGATGTGGGCAAAGGGCGGCCCACAGGCAAATTCGGCCTTCCTGCTGTTCCAGTCCGGCTCACAGACCAAGAGAACTGAAATAACTGGCCCATGGACCTCTCCATGCAGCCACACTGGTTTCACGGCTATCTGCATCCTTAGGCTATGTGCCCACGGGCGCTCGTACCTGCGGATGTATCCGCAGGTATGAGCGCATGTTTCCCGCAGCTGCCCGCCGGCGTCCGCAGCTATTTTTAGCTGCTAGATTACAGCGGAATAGCTGCGGGAAACATGCGGACATTCATGCGGCTTACCTGCGGACGTCCCGGCCTCTTATCTCCATAGCGGAGGGCCGGGACATCTGCAGGTAATTCCGCATGAATAATTGACATGCAATTATACATGCGGATGCCTACATCGGCAGCATGTTCGGCAGCCGCACTTTCCGCAGCGTGGACACAGCACTCCCCATGTCCCATAGGATAACATGTATTGCAAGAGGTAGAGCAGAAAGCAGGTTTCAAAATCCGCGCCAGCCCACAGAGAATCCAGAAGCTTGTTAGTAAATCCTTTCTTTATTTATTTTTTACACAGGTCTACGCGTTTCGAGGACATATCCATCCTCATCATCAGTTGCCATCATTGACAAACAAAAAAAGGGGAAAAAAAAGGGGGGAAAAAAAAAAACAAGCTTCCTTGTTTTATCCCCCCTTTTTTTTCCCCTTTTTTTGTTTGTCAATGATGGCTACTTTATCCACCGCTGCACGTGTCTGAGTCACGAAGGGGGTGGATGACGTAATCTCTGCATGCGTGGCCTCTTTTTAACACATCTATAGGAGGCTGCGACTCCCTGTTTGCTATAGTCTTTCTTTGTACTTTGTCCTGATGAGGATGGATATGTCCTCGAAACGCGTAGACCTGTGTAAAAAATAAAGAAAGAAAGGATTTATTAACAAGCTTCTGGATTCTCTGTGGGCTGGCGCGGATTTTGAAACCTGCTTTCTGCTCTACCTCTTGGAATATATCTACACTGCGGGACCGCTGCCTTCCATATCTACTACGTGCCTTTATAGGGGTTGTGACTTGCACAACCCTTTCAGGTGAGTGTACTAACCCACACTTGCCCCCACGTGTCATACCGGGTAAGACCCTACTTTGCGCCTTTTTTTCCCCACAGTTATCCTTATTATAGGATAACATGGGGAGTGACTGTACATGCTAAAACCTGCGGATTTATCTGGAAAATCCAGAAAAATCCGCAGATTTTCCGTGGCAAAATCCGCAGAAACAAGCTCCTGTGGGCACATAGCCTTAGGATGCAAATAGTGGTGAATATTTTGATGGAGGAGGGAGCCACCAGCTCCTCCTTCCACCATTCAGCATGCGTGCAGACTGTAGACACAATGACATCACTAATTCACGTCTGCTGTGAAGGAGTGTTTTTAGGTGCAGTATCAGGCAAAGAAGCCAGGCGACGTAGGCCAAGGGCAATAATAAAGGGATGTCACACTTCCACCAGAGCTACTGCCAGGCGAAGGTGCTCATCGGGAGGGTACCTAATGATCAGATATTGATGGCCAAAACATGGCATTGTTCGTAAAACCTCATATCCTATGTTATGTGCCCCCACGTATTCTAGATTATATAGGACACGAGTTTGGTTCAATAATACATGGAAGTCACATGACTGGCGTCAAGATTAAATCCATTTTGTTGGGCACAGAATAAAAAGTGTGTTGAGTTGTCGCAACTTTGTGACTAACTGAACGCCAGGACTCATTATTAGGGATGATCGAATACCTCAAATATTCGGCTTTGCGAATATTTTCCGAATAGGTCGCCGCTATGCGACTTTTCGATGCGCAATGTAAGTCTATGGGAAGCCCGAATAGTTGTTATTCAGGTTTCTCAGAGACTTACATTGCACATCGAATATTGGCGAATAGCGGCGACCTATTCGGAAAATATTTGCAAAGCCGAATATTTGAGGTATTCGATCATCCCTACTCATGATGCTTTGGGTTACAGGTCGCACACCTTGTTTAGCCCTATTTAATTGGCCCATGAGTGCTCTATACAGGACATATCCATTGTCCACTTGTAGCGCCAGGATGAGGGAATATCCGGTGAGCGGTGCAACACATGGTAAAACCAGGGAAAAGAAGAAGGCCCTGGAGATAGGGAGAGGGGTCAGCACCTCACACTCACCTCTGGCTGATCCCTGAACTCCCTAATGTCCCTAGATGGGTCCTTTCCCCTGTGCACAGTCACATGTCTAGACCCTGTTCTGACCCTGAACTTAGCCTTACTAGGGTGTTGACCAACAGGCCACTAGTCCCACTACTACAATAAAGCACAAGGAAGATGGGACAAATGGGTGGGGAAAGACATAACAAAAAGCTATGTGTTTCTTCAGCAAGAAACTTCGCAGCTGCAACTGAAATTGGACCACAGCTAAACAAGGATAAGCTCCTTTAACATGGTCAGTATAGAAAAAAAAAATCTATCATTGGCATGTAGTAAAGCCAGGAGTGGGTATATATAGCGGAAGGGCATAACAACAAAATGCTAAGAGTAATCTCAGTCATCAGATAAAAAGTCCTTAAAGAGGATCTGTCGTCAGGTTTTTGCTCCTTCATCTGAGAGCGGCATAATGTAGAGACAGAGACCCTGATTCCAGCGATGTGTCACTTACTGAGCCGTTTGCTGTCATATTGAGCAAATCAATGTTTTCTCTGCTGTAGATCAAGCAGTTATACACAGCTCATGAATATGCTGGGACTACCAGCAGCAGCCACGTATGTTATGATTCAGGGACCGAGGAGGATCAAAAAATGCGGAATCCCAAAAAGGTAACAGAGTGGCTGGAAACTTAACGGACTGCAGACCTAATCCTGACACACAACTAACAGTAGCCATGGGAGGAGCCTACGACGACCTGGACACCTCGACACAGCCGGAGACCTAAATAATCTCACAGATAGAAATATATAGAAAGCTAATCTGCCTCGGAGTAGTCCCCAAAGATGGATAGATAGCCCCCCACATGTAAAGGCTACGGTGATATAGAAAAATACAATACAAAGCCAAAAAGACAGATTCAGCAAAGGTGCGGCCCAAACTATCGTTATAGAAAAGGATAGGAAAGAGCAACTGTCTGCAGCCATAAAAACTATATATATATATATATATATATATATATATATATATATACATATACACACACAGTATGTAATCTATATTACATAGTGTATTACATATTTACAATTTATTACAGTTTGTGTACTAAAGTTGGATACCAATAAATATATTTTATATGTTCTAAATATCTTGATTATTGTATCATAAAAATGATTAAATGTCTGATGTTCACATTGTACTACAACAATATTTTAACTTAAATATAAGCAATATATGTGGGAGTCGGAGCCGGTGCAAGGGAAATTGAGGAGTCGGAGTGGCAGGTTTGGCTTACCGACTCCACAGTCCTGCCTTAAATTACATTTTTTTTTTCCCACTCTCAGCAATTCTTAAAGCAGATTCTTGTACAAGGACAGCAGAGAAAACTGCAACAAAAAGCTGCTCTACACGGTCAACTTTTGTGGTCGGAATGCGATATATGTAGCGAGCTGTAACAAGGACGATTGATTACCGTGAATGCTGAGTCCCTCCTCTTTATATATAGAATATAATCGGAAAGCTTCTTCCAGCTCCATTTGGGAGGAAATAGTGCAGGGGTCACCTGGTAAGAAAGAAAAAAAAAAAATACATTATTTATTTGAAGGTCACACATGTTCAGCATGAGATGAACCGCTGTATTCCAAGGTAAAGACAGAAAAGTTACATTTTCTACTGGCGCAGAATCCAGCAAGCAACACCGATAAAACGGTCCTTGACCGGCACCACACTCAGAATAAATTGGCTAATTTATAATAGTCTTAGGAAGAACGTCCTTCAAAATTAGTATAATTTTGTCTGATAAGCCGGAGAAGAAATACTGGAACTGAATTAATAGTGCAAACTTAAAATTAGTGCATTTTAAGACTGTCTAATCCAGATGTCTCAAACATGTGGCAACTAAGGATGCTTCTTGTGGCCCACAGGTATGTACTCCCCTTTACGATCGCGGTCGGAGACACTGCTCACTTCTTGATTTCAGATGAAGATGTTGTTGCCGTCGCGTAGAGTAAAGCTCTCTCTGCACTAATCCAATGACAGTCGCTGGCCAACCAGAGGCAAGCAGCTGATGCGTATGACGTCACCTACTTGCCTCTGATTGGGTGGCAGCTGCTATTCGAATAGTGCAGAGAAAGCTTTACTGTGCGGCGGCGGCAAACTATTATTCTGAATTTAAGATGAACCTCTGACAGCGGCCGCGATCTTAAGTGGGGCTGGTGCTTGCGAGCCACAAGAAGCAGGATAGAAAACGCGGTGAGAACAGACGACAGGTGAGAACAGAGGACAGGTGTGTGTGTGTATGTGTATGTATATATATGTGTGTGTGTGTGTGTGTGTGTGTGTGTGTGTGTGTGTGTGTGTGTGTGTGTGTGTGTGTGTGTGTGTGTGTGTGTGTGTGTACACATTAATACAGGATGGGGACAAGGATGGGAGCATGACTCCAAGATGGAGAACATTACTAAAAGATGTTGGCCAAAATTACTATATGGTACTAATTGTAAAACTATATTACTTACAAGAAAGGGATAAAATGTTAACAAAAAAATGAAAGCATGACAATTTTTTTTACCCACAAAAAAAAAAAAATCAATTACCGTATTTTTTTATTTTTTGAGGATAAAAAAAAAAGTTATGCTTTATTTTTTAACATTTTATTCCTTTCTTGTAAGTAATAGTTTTGCAATTAGTACACACACATATATACACATACATATATAGTATATATATATGTATGTGTATATGTATGTGTATATGTATGTGTATATGTATGTGTATATGTATGTGTATATGTATGTGTATATGTATGTGTATATGTATGTGTATATGTATGTGTATATGTATGTGTATATGTATGTGTATATGTATGTGTGTATATGTATATATATATATATATATATATATATATATATATATATATATATATATATATATATATATATATATATTTACACACATACATACAGGAAATGCTCAACAGATAGCGGCCGCGGCTGGGTACTGCGTATCTGCCTCCCATTGATTTGAATTGGGAGGCGGATGTGCAGTACCCAGCCATGATCAGTTGATGGGGCAGCTTCGGAACTGAGCATTTCCTGTTCTTGCAGCCCCCACCGCGAACAGCTGATCGGTGGGGGTGCAGGGTGTCTGATTTTAGCCAGACATTGATGACCTTTCCTAAAGGATACAAGAAATACTACTGTCTTCTAAGTTAAAGCCAAGAGGAAAATGGCAAATGGATCCGAAAATTGCTGCATTAGAAAGTGGATAAACCAATGTAACGAGGGCGGATTCTTCCAATAAATAGAATGTAGAGAATGAGAAATGTCAGCACAGAAGTCATAAAATACACTTACTGAATGACTTGTGAAACTATTTATGCATGAGCATTGGATACAATTAGGGCAAGAATTAACCAGCACCAAAGTGGGACCTTGACCAGTAATTAACTGGGAGTGAACTCCTAGATAACATTCTTAAACAGGTAACAGGCTGAGAGAATAAGGAGATTATACTGGATCTGGCAACTTGTATGGAATTTCTTAAAGAGGAATTTGCAGTTCTAGGTACTTTTATTTTTACCAGTCACAGTAATAGTATAAAAGCGATGGATTGCAGAAGAATACATCAGTCACAGAAGGCTCATTTGACCTCCGGGAAGACCGTATGGACTTCCCGATAATACTTTACCATGTGATGTGATAGCTGCAAAGTGCAATAGAGACGATTGTTGAGGAGGGCCATTAGATCAAATACTTAAATAACCTCTTGACAAGGGATTGTGGGAAATGTGTCAATTTGCCCTACATGTGCCAGGTTTTCAGATATAACTAAGATGGCCATCGATGATATCATAGACCCTCCCATCAGCATGGATCCAACAGATGACGACATAGACCCTCCTATCAGCATCACCATGGATCCATCTAATGACGTCATGTCATATACCCGCCTACGATGACGCCCCCCAATCAGCTCATGGACTAACACGTTGTTCAACCTACTGACCAATGAACACATCCGAGCATGCCCAGTGTAGAGCAGACCATTCCCCTTGCCTAGGTTATATAAAAGGCATGTTCTTGAATAAATCAGTCAGTTCTGAGCCAACCTCGATTGAGGAAAGATGAATATCCGACTGTGTGTCTGATGTAATTTTTCAAGCATGCACTCAATCCAACATTAATTAGAATCAGGCAGTAATAGTAGTCATTCCTAAAGAGGGTAAAGACCCTACCTCTTGTTCTAGTTACCGACCCATCTCCCTCCTCAACACAGACTTGAAGCTCTTCACCAGAATATTATCAGAGAGACTCTCTCCATTGCTGGGGGGGATTGTCCACCCTGACCAGGCTGGGTTCATGAAGGGAAGGGAAGCGAGGGACAACACCACTAAGGCGCTGAATCTAATCCACAGGGCTAATTCGGAAGGGTTGCCCCTGATGCTCGTCGACCGACGCAGAAAAAGCGTTCGACAGAGTCAATTGGATATTCATGGAGGAGGTTCTGCGGGAGGTGGGGTTGGGGAGGATGATGCTCAGGTGGATATGCTCTCTGTATAGCAACCCCTCTGCCGCGGTCAGGGTGAACGGTCTCCTTTCAGATAGATTTTCCATTCTTAACGGCACAAGGCAGGGTTGCCCCCTTTCACCCCTGATCTTTATCCTGACCCTGGAACCCCTGCTTAGCCGAATTAGAGGTAACATTGACATTTCTGGCCCTACAGTTGCGGGCTCCACCTACAAAATCGCGGCGTACGCGGACGATTTACTTTTCTTTATCACCAATCCTCGGGTCTCCCTGCCCAATTTACTGAGAGAGCTGGAAACATACTCCTCTCTTTCTAATTTTAGAATTAACATGTCAAAATCGGAGGCTATGAATGTATCTCTCCCCCAAGATCATGTTATTTCGCTTCAATCGGCGTTCGGGTTTAAGTGGGCTAATCACTCTCTGAGGTACCTGGGGGTCCAGCTGGCAGCGGACAACAGCCAATTATATAAGCTGAACTATCTTCCTCTCCTGCAGTCCATTAGAACAGACTGCGCAAACTGGGCGAGGGGTCTTTTCACATGGTTTGGGAGGTGTGCAATATTGAAGATGAACATATTACCACGACTACTTTACCTCTTCCAGGCCCTGCCAATTAAGATCCCGAGCTCTTTTTTCAAGGAATTGGCCTCACTATATACTAAATTTATCTGGGCGAATAAGCCGGCGAGACTTTCCCGTTCCCTATTGTGCAGACCTAAGCGTAGGGGAGGGCTGGGAATACCTGATATGAAAAAATATTACTGGGCCACACATATGGTTAGGGTTCTGGACTGGTGTCGTCACTCTAGGATGAAACCATGGGTCGCCCTGGAACAGAGTTTCTCGGAGGTGCATCTACCGGCCATGCCTTGGGTCGGGAGTTTTTCCCCGGCCTCTCTGAGATCTCACCCCACCATTGGCGCTACTCTGGAATGTTGTTCGAGGGGAGAGGTTCGGCGCCTCCTCCTGCCGTTGCCTTCCCCCA
This sequence comes from Anomaloglossus baeobatrachus, assembly GCF_048569485.1. Lineage (NCBI taxonomy): Eukaryota > Metazoa > Chordata > Amphibia > Anura > Aromobatidae > Anomaloglossus > Anomaloglossus baeobatrachus. The sequence continues at coordinate 153,603,129 of NC_134363.1, read as the reverse complement.
TGTCACCAATTATAGGAGATCCGGATTTCCGTCCTGGCCTCTCGGACCCAGTTTTTCGGAGTTGGGTACAGGGGGGCAGATTCAGAGCTTACCAGATGGGAGAGGAGGGTGACTGGCTATCTCTTTCGGATATATGTGGTCTCCTGCCTCCGGACCCCCTGGGGAGATGGAGGGCCATGCAGTTGAGGCATTTCTTGAGCTCCCTTCCCTGCTTCGCCCGGTATGCTGGGCCTCTCACAAGATTCGAAAAATTGTGCTTGGGAGAGGGGGCCCTGCGGCACTCACTTTCCCTGGCATACAATTTGCTATCAGACCCGGGAGATTTGCCCACCCCGGTTTATTTGCGGCAGTGGGAAAGGGACCTTGGGACGACCCTATCAGACACGCAACGAAACAACGTCCTAATGATGGCACATAAAACTTCGATCAGTTCCAGAATGTTGGAGGCCAACTTCAAACTGTTGACTAGGTGGTATAGAGTCCCGACCAGACTTCATAGGATATTCCCCTCAGTCGATCCCGTTTGCTGGAGGTGTGGCTCGGGGGAGGGTGATTACGTGCACATCTTTTGGTCTTGCCCTTCCTTGCAACGGTTTTGGTCAGGAGTGAGGGAGGTAATTAGACTGGTGACCGGCACGGCTGAGACACTGGGTCCGGAACTGTTTATTTTACAGCTTTCGGAACTCCCGGCTCATAGATACAAGCGTTCTTTGCTTAGATTTCTGGTAATGGCCGCCAGGTCGTGCATCCCGCTGGGCTGGAAGTCCTCTACCCCCCCCACATTGGCACAGTGGGTTTCAAGGGTTGATGACCTAAGGCACATGGAGGACCTGACATCCTCTCTCAATGACAGTCAGGAAGGTTTTCGTAGGACCTGGTTCCCATGGTTGGAGTTCACTTACTCGGCGGATTACGCCAGATTACTCGCTGCTCCACGGCTGCTGTGAGGCTCTGGAGGAGCACTCTCCCCCCCCTCCTCCCCCCTTTTTTTTTTTTTTTATTCTTCTCTTTCTCCTCTCTTCTCTCGCTTTCCCTTCCTCTCACTTCTTTGTCCCCTATCTTCTCCTATTCTCCCCGCCCCTGCATTCCCCTTTCTTCCTCTTTCTCTTATCCTGTTCTAAATTCTTTTGGGCTTTGCTTTCTCTTCCTATGTATGTTCTGTATTCTACCCTTGTTGGGTTGGTTCATAAAAGGATTAAACTGGGCCTGACTCGAGCAGTTGCAGTAACTGGATATGTACAGGGGAGAGGAAGAGTGGGCTACATGTCAATGTTAAATATTTGAAATCTGTTATTCTGCTCTCTGTGGCGCAGTTGTTATTTTGTGTGTTCTCGAGTTGGTCTTTAAAATAAAGAATTTAAAAAAAAAAGAATCAGGCAGTAGGCAATGAGTGAACCTTGGTTATGTGTTTACCTTGACACTATCAAAAAGCTTGTATAAAAGCTGAGGCAGGGAATGCAGGAGTGTTTTTAGGGCGATTTATGCTAGTGAGCACCTATTTTCAAATCTAATTTGACAATCTTCCATGCCACAACTATATTGCACATTTAGCTTTCTGTGTACAAACCTATCATTTCTTGTTCCTACATACTTGTCGAGGTGGTTGAAAACACTGTCGAAATTTACACATTTTCCCAAGATGTATTGCAAGGAAAAAAAAAAAGGCAATTGCAGTGAATGGGGTAGTCTAGAAAGAAAGAAAGGGAAAAAAAAAATAAATATCAAGCCAAAGAGTGTGGCGTTTGAGTTTGGCTATCAGCAGCACCACCACCAAACACTGGCAGAATTATTAGTAAAAACAGATCACAAATGCCTCTTTTACCATCTGCTGGGATATAATTTTGAGTAAGGAAGCAGAAAGCATTGTGAGAAAAATGGTATAATACTTGTCTCAGTCACAAGATTATGTTACCTCTGACAGCGACCCTGTCAGTTTGAGTTTGCCTTGTCTGGTCACAAATGACTACGAAAAAACTGGTCCAAAAATATTCTAATAAAAAAACAAACACATAAGTCCAAATAAAAAGACAGTTGCACTCTGAAATGCTAAGATATATTAACAATGAACATGTATTACTGCAAAGAAAATACATGTAAAAAAAAAATAATAAAAAGTCTGTCAGTGCCGGTGTTATTAAATAGGCTCTCTGTGATTACCAATTACCATCCTTATCTAAGGTGGGATCACTTTAAAGGGAACCTGTCATCAGGAATTTGGCTTTCAACCTAAACGTTTCCCCCTCTGCAGCTCCTGGGCTGCATTCTAGGAAGGTTTTTGTACTTTTTGTGCCCCTTTTTAAACCAAAATAAACACTTTATAAACTTTTACCTTTCTGTTTGAAAATCTTGTTAATTTTCCATGGGGGCGGGCCGTGTGGCGTCCGTTGCTGTAGCTTACGCCGTCCCCCATGCTCCAAATCATGCCTCATAACGCCGCCCACTGCGCCGAGGTCCCGTGCACGCCGGGACACCTAGTGACGTGGTCGCATGCACGAGAGTATGGGCGGCGCTGTGATTGCATCGCAAGTGCGCGCCCATACTCTCGTGTGCGCGCTCTCCCCTCTGTACGTCGCTCAGATCCTCTGCTTCTCCTGTGCTCCGCTCCTCCCATCTATTTCCTGCTGCAGGGTACGATGGGAAGGAGGTGACGTCGGGCCGGCGCAGAACGCTGGAGGCAGTGGGGAAAGGGCGGGCACGAGAGTATGGGCGGGCACTTGCGATGCAATCACAGCGCCGCCCATACTCTCGTGCATGCGACCACGTCACTAGGTGTCCCGGCGTGCACGGGACCTCGGCGCAGTGGGCGGCGTTATGAGGCATGATTTGGAGCATGGGGGACGGCGTAAGCTACAGCAACGGACGCCACACGGCCCGCCCCCATGGAAAATTAACAAGATTTTCAAACAGAAAGGTACAAGTTTATAAAGTGTTTATTTTGGTTTAAAAAGGGGCACAAAAAGTACAAAAACCTTCCTAGAATGCAGCCCAGGAGCTGCAGAGGGGGAAACGTTTAGGTTGAAAGCCAAATTCCTGATGACAGGTTCCCTTTAACATTACTAAGACATGTTTTTGTTAAAGAGCTTGAAATTAGTTGGATACAGTCATAGGTAGCATATTAGACCCTAGCCTCGACAGTATCGGATAGGCTGTAGTGTATAATATACCTAGAGGCCATTACTAAGCCTTCCATTGAGTTGTGGGAATACAGATGAGCTCATCGCGTGCCAACAAGGCTGTTAGATCAGGTCAGAAGACCTGTAGGTGGGATTGGATTGCATGTACGGCCAAAACGCAGATTAGTGGTTTCAACCCACAGATTCCCTAACAAGTATGCAACAAGCAGCCCAATCTTTAGCCTTCCATATCGCGCCTTCTAGCTGTACCTCTAACCATAGGGTTATGCGTCTGGATACAAACCCTTGAGTCTGTGATCTTTGGTCAGCTTCTCTGTCCGCCAGACAACAGCAGATACACTTTTTCTTAGGGTGTTTAGTTTCTGTTATCTTTAGTTCTAGTGGGGTAACAGGTGTATTCATTTTCTCATTTGTCTACCCAATCACTTTTTGGGTGCAGCTTAAATACGTTCTATTATTCCAATTATCAAGTTCAGCCATATTGCTGTTAGTTTCTGCCAGTCAGTGGAAGACCAGCTAGGACACCTCTCTCTGCTGTTAATGTTCTCAGCTCTGCACCAACCTTCTGATTGTCGTCAATAAGTAGATGGCATATTCTTTAGCAATATTCACCCTCTGGTGTTTTGTGGTTTCTCTTACTCACTGTGGATCACTTTCTACTCCAGCACACCTTCCCTTCTGCAGGTAATTTGCACTCTGCTCTGCCATCCAGTTCCTTAGGAGGAACGGGGACTACTCGACGGCCGATCAGGCAGTATAGGCCCGAGTTGCCATGGTTTTGTTTGTGGTCAGGGCTATTCAAACTCCTGCAGGATCCACCAGGGAGTGGGGGATCTCTAGTCTGTATGGGATCCAATAAGGTTAGTTGCTGTTTTTTAGTGCGTTCTTTATCCCCTATATCTATATGAACATAAAACACATACATGTGAACTTTTAGTCAAAATAATACCAATATATGTGATAAAAAAAAATATATAATAG
>NC_134363.1:153549014-153589014 GCF_048569485.1 Anomaloglossus baeobatrachus | reverse complement strand
CCTTAACCTTCAGGTTTTTTTAGCAAGCTATTTGTCAACTTGGAGGTGTGCTTGGCACCGTTATGTTGGAATATTGCCCTGTGGCCCAGTTTAGGAAGGAAGGGGGATCATGCTCTGCTTCAGTATGTCAAAGTACATGTTGGCATTCATGGTTCCCTCAATGAACTGTAGCTCCCCACAGCCGGCAGCAGTCATGCAGCCCCAAACCATGACACTCCTACCACCATGCCTGACTGTAGGAAGGACACACTTATCTTTGAATTCCTCACCTGGTTGCCGCTACACATGCTTGACACCATCTGAACCAAATAAGTTCATCTTGGTCTCATCAAACCACCAAACTGATCATATGCACTCAACTCCTTTGGTCAGCCATGGCGAGGACTGTTCTGAGTGGTTCCTGTCTTGTTAAACTGCTGTATTGTCTTGGCTACCGTGCTGCGGCTCAGTGTCAGGGTGGTGGCAATCTTCTTATAGCTTCGGCCATCATTATGTAGAGCAACAATTCTTTTTTTCAGAGCCTCGGAACTCTTTCCCATGAGGAGCCATGCTGAACTTCCAGTGACCAGTATGAGTGTGTGTGTGAGGGATAACACCAAATGTAACACCCTCCCCCCCCCCCCCCCATTCACACCTGAGACCTTGTAATACTAATGAGTCACATGCGGTTTAGACAATAGTGGCTGCGTGTTGAGTTATTTAGAGGACACCACATTTACCTTGTCATACAAGCTGCACACCGACACTGTACATTGTATCACAGGGTTAGATCTTCAGTGCTGTCCCATGAAAAGATAATAAAATATTTACAAAAAACGTGAGGGGTGTACTCACTTATGTGATATACAGCAGGCGAGAGTATAAGTATTTAAAAAAAAAAAAAAAAAAAGATTAATTTTGCATACGAAATCTGCATGGAAAATCCACACCAAATACCGCCTATGTGAATCTACCTCGAAGAGAAGAGTTTTCTAGTTTTTCACAATAGATTATTTTTGTAGAAACAGTTGTGCCATGTTGAAAGTTGGAGTGTATAAGATCATTTTTGTCAAAGAATGTGTTTTTCAATGGTGCCATTGTAATCTGCAAATTTAATAAAAAAAAGAGAAAGGAGGGAAAAAAAAAAAAAAAAAAAAAAAAAAGGTATGTGTGGGTGGGATGTAAATTAAAGGAAAATATTTGCCATTATTGATTAGGGATTTTTTTTAACCCTTATTAGTGTTAACTAAAATATCGCAATGTTTGTACTAAGTGAATTTAAAGGAGTCAGGTTTTTAAAATCGGGGAAAAAAGGAGGTTTTTTTTGCTAAACCTTTTTTTTCCCCTCAAGTTATAAAATAAAGCATTGATGTACCCATTATTCACATTTGGAATAACTTAGATAAGAAAATTTATTGAAAGAAGAAATAAGTGTTTCCCATCAGTAATAGATTTTAGTGAAGGTCCAGCAGGGAGAGGCGAGTCACCCCATTATTTAATTGAATCTCATTTTGTGCGTGAAATATTCACTGAAGAACTACATTTTCATCTGGCGCTGCCCTGAAATTCTCTCCAGCCAATTATAAATTAATTTACTAGATGAAAATTTGTACATCTTAAATTCAGCTCTGCGACTTTACGTTTTATTAAAGTTTATGGAAAAGAGCGATTGGGAAGAAAAACACTTAAATATTTGATGCCGCTATGCAAAGCTCTTAATACGGGGACAGAGGATCATATTTGCTGGGGAATCGGAGATAACCGTATTACGCCAGGCTACTTTAATACCTTAGGTGTCCTTACTATCAAGACTACTTTTCTGGATGATACTGTTCAACACTAAAGATGTCAAATTTGCACTTTTTTTTTTTTTTTTTAAAAAAAAAAAAGTGCAAATTTCTGTTTTTCTTTTCTTACAAACCTAATGGAAAAAAGGTTTAAAGGGAACCGGTCACTACTTTTTTTGCCTATAAGCTGTGGCCACCACAACCAGGCTCTTATATACAACATTTTAACATGCTGTATATAAGAGCCCAGGCCTGGTGTATAACATAAAAAAACACTTTAATACTTACCTAATGGTCGTGCTGTGGGCCTTATGGGAGTCACCGTTGTCTGGTGCCGGCGCCGCCTCTTTTGGCCATCTTTGTTCTCCTTCTCTAGCCGAGGTGCATGACGCGTCCGATGTCATCCACACTCGCTGGCATTCAGGTCCTGAGCAGGGCAGATCAAAGCATTGTAGTGCGCCTTGGCAGGACCGGCGAGTGTGTATGACATAGGCGCGTCATGCACACAGGCTTCAGAAAAAGGACAAAGATGACCGAAAGAGGAGGCTCCGGCACCGGACAACGGAGACGCCCATAAGGCCCACCGCGCGACCGTTAGGTAAGTATTGAGTGTTTTTTTTATGTTATACCCCCGGCCTGGGCTCTAATATACAGCATGTTAGAATGCTGTATATAAGAGCCCAGTGGTGGTGGCCGCAGCTTATAGACCAAAAAAAGTGGCGACAGGTTCCCTTTAAACTTAAAGGGAACCTGTTACCAGATTTTTCCCTATTAAACTAAAAGAATTCACCTTCTGCACCTCCTGCAGCTCCTGGGCTTCATTCTATGAAGGTGCATCTTGCACCCTGACTCCCCTTCCAGACCCTAAAAATAACTTTATAAAACTTGGCCCTTAGGTTTGCTAATTACCTTGGTTGGCCAGATGGGCGGGCTCATTTTCTGCTCCTTTCCCCCCTCCTGCCGTTGATCGCCGTCCTTCTGTCTTGATTGACAGGATGACGCTCTCAGTCATCCTCCTTGTCGCATTTTCAAATCTCGTGCCTGTGCAGTTAGGTGTGCTCGCGCAGGCGCAGTTCGCTCTGCCATATCACGGGCAGAGTAGAAGACAGCTGCCCTTGATGGCGCCGGAGAGCGAAATACGCAGGAGCAAGATTATGGGCGGGTACGAGCATAACGCTGGTGAGGTCATACACAGCGTCGACCTCACCGCTCGTACCCGCCCATATTCTCGCGCCTGTGCATTTAGCTCACCGGCGCAAGCTAGGGCAGCTGTGTTTTCTGCTCTGCCCGCGATATGGTAGCCTGCACCAACAGTGGGTCCACTAAAAGAAAAATTACTCCACTTGCTTACACTGCTCCACATGCCCATAATCCTACCCTCCTCTCAGAACTGAAGCCGGTGCATATGCATATATATATTATATATATATATATATATATATATATATATATATATATATATTATATATATTTTATTATTTTTATTTCTAAACGGGCAATGCAAAAATGTGCCCTCCTTTTCACGAATTTTGCTATTGCAATGTTATTAGCGTGTCTCAGCACAGAGCACCTTACCTCCTGGAAGCAGTTTAGGCAAACAACACTTTGTAAATTTTCTACAAAAAAACTTGAGACCCCCACACACAAAAAAGTGGTCCTGAAGAAAAATAGAATATTTTGCTGACCATTTTGGCAATATAAAATACAATAAATTACAACTACTTACAGTGGGGTGGGGGTGGGGGGGGAAGAGTATTTATTCAGCCCCCAATTGTGCAAGTTCTCCCACTTATAAAGATGAGATTTGCCTGTAATTTACATCATAGGTGACCACAACTATGAAAGACAAAATGAGTAAACAAATTCAGAAAATCACCGCGTCTGATTTGGCAAGATTCTTCTTGCAAGTTATGGTGGAAACTAAGTATTTGGTCAATAACAAAAGTTCACCTCAATATTTTGTTATATCCTTTGTTGGTAATTAGAGGTGAAACGTTTTCTATGAGTCTTCACAAGGCCGGCACACACTGTTGGTGGTATGTTGGCCCATTCCTCCATGCAGATCTCCTCTAGAGCAGTGATGTTTTGGGCCTGCCGCTGGGCAACACGGACTTTCAACTCCCTCCAAACGTTTTCTATGGGGTTGAGATCTTGAGACTGGCTAGGCCACTCCAGGACCTTCATATGCTTCTTACGAAGCCACTCCTTTGTTGCCATGGCGGTGTGCTTGGGATCATTATCCAGCTGAAAGACCCAGCCACGTTTCATCTTTAATGCCCTTGCTGATGGAATGAGGTTGGAACTAAAAATCTCACGATACATGGCCCCATTCATTCTTTCATGTACACGTATCAGTCGTCCTTGTCCCTTTGCAGAGAAGCAGTCCCAAAAGCATGATGTTGCTACCCCCATGCTTCACAGTAGGTATGGTGTTCTTTGGATGCAATTCAGCATTCTGTCTCCTCCAAACATGACGAGGTGTGTTTCTACCAAACAGTTCTACTTCGGTTTCATCAGACCATATGACATTCTCCCAATACTCTTCTGGATAATCCAAATGCTCTCTAGCAAACTTCTGACAGGCCCGGACATATACTGGCTTAAGCAGGGGAACAAATCTGGTACTGCAGGATCTGAGTCCCTGGTGGCGTAGTGTGTTACTGATGGTAGCCTTTGTTACGGTGGTCCCAGCTTTATGCAGGTCATTCACTAGGTTCCCCCATGTGGTTCTGGGATTTTTGCTCACAGTTCTTGTGATCATTTTGACCCCACGAGGCGAGATCTTCAGTGAAGCCAAAAATCGAGAGAGATTATCAGTAGTCTTGTATGTCTTCCCTTTTCTTATTATTGATTTCATCACACCAAGCTGCTTGCCTTTTGCAGATTCAGTCTTCCCAGCCTGGTGCAGGGCTACAATTTGGTTTCTGATATCCTTTGACAGCTCTTTGGTCTTCACCATAGTGGAATTTGGAGTGTGACTGTTTGAAGTTGCGGACAGGCGTCTTTTATACTGATAAGTTCAAACAGGTTCCATTACTACAGGTAATGAGTGGAGGACAGAGGAGCCTCTTAAAGAAGAAGTTACAGGTCTGTGAGAGTAAGACATCTTGCATGTTTTTAGGTGACTAAATACTTATTTTCCACCATAATTTGCAGAAAAAAATCTTGCCAAATCAGACGCGGTGATTTTCTGGATTTATTGTGTCTCTCATAGTTGTGGTCTACCTATGATGTCAATTACAGGCCTCATCTTTTTAAGTGGGAAAATTGCACAATTTGGAGGCTGACTAAATACTTTTTTTCCCCTCACTGTATGAGGGTTCCATGGGACAGATGACCTATTAATCAAATATTCGGGTACCCCTCAAACAAAAATAGTCCAAAATTAAGAACCGCTTGAAATTAGTATAGTTATTTATTGCTGGGGAGATCATAGGGGATAAAAGTATAAGCATAGAGGGAGACAACAAAAAAAAAAAATCATTCTAAATCCCACTGGCACCAACCAGAGTATTTGAGCTGCTAGTAATCACCTCTTCTAAAAGAGGGCGAAAACTGCAGAGGGAATGAAAAACGCCAGATCATCAAACAGCCAGGGAGGGCGATGTAATACAAATCACTGATGCAACCAAGTGAATCACAGAACAGTTGGGAAGCTGCCATGATCAAGACCGATATCAGAGACAGCGAGCAAGATGGAGCAAGTGTCAGCCCGAGTCAAGGACACCCGCAGGACAACGCTCAGCAGTCCTAGGAGGATCGGACGCCCAGGCTATAATATAATGATAGTGATTAGAAAACCGCCAATGCCCTACTGCAAACCCCCGACACTGCAGAGCAAACAACTGTCATTAGCCACCAATGTGTAGGTAAAGAACAATCTGTGATAAAAACAAAAACACCTTTTTCAATGTAGTGTTTTTTGATATAGTGATACTGCCACCCTTATACATAGGATGTCTCTGGTATTGCAGTACATAGATGACAAACCCTATTCAAATGAATTTTGTTGTCAGAGATTAGCAGGCCAGTGGATTTTCAAGTTCGACGAATTCACACGGACTTTGAAAAACAAAGAAAAAAAAGTTTGGTTCGGATGCCAAATCCCATTCAAGTCAGTGGGGACCCGAATTTCTGTGCTGAAAAATGGCTGTAATAAAAGGATAGGGGGCTGCAAAAAGGAAGCAAAATGGAGGTAAGAGCAGAACAGTTATAAATTCACACACACTTCGCTGGGCCCTTTCCTGGCCTGGTCATTAAACTTCATGAATATGCACTGCTTCCCCCACCCTGTGTGTTGATGTCTGTGATTGGTTAGAGAAAAGTTTATCAAAACTAGGAGGGGATCCCCCACTTTTTTTTGTAAAAAAACGAGTCAAGGTAAAGCTGACAGCTGGGGGCTGGTATTAGGAGGGTGGGAAGAGCCATGGTTATTGGCCTGTCCCAGACTAAAAATGCCAGACTGCAGCTGCCCGAGAATTGGCGCATCCATTAGATGGCATTTTACCCAGCTCATCCCAAATGCACTGGTGCAGTGGTAAAATCGGGGCAATATATGGGGTTAATGTCAGCTGTTATTTATCAAAAATCACAGCTGCCAACAAGCCCTAGCTTAATGATGGGGAGGAGTCCAATGAGACACCTCAATTACTAACCCTGTTAGTCAAAAGAAATAAAAAACAGAATTATTTTTTTTTGTTATTTCAAATAAAAGCTTTTTCTGTTTATTTCTTTTGACTTACAGGGTTAGTAACTGGGGTGTCTCAGACTCCTCCCCATCATTTAGCTAGATCTTGATGGCAGCTGTGATTTGAGAAATAACAGCTGACATCAACACCATATATAACCCAGATTGCCACCGCACCAATGCAATTGGGATGAGCTGGGTAAAATGCCAGAATTGGTGCATCTAATGGATGCACCAATTCTGGGGCAGCTGCAGGCTGGCATTTTTAGGCTGGGACAGGCCAATAACTAGGCCCTTCCCACCCCCCTAATACCAGCCACCAGCTGTCCGCTTTACCTTGGCTCAATGAACAAAAATAAATAAAATAACTAAAACAGGACATCCTCTTTCACCCATTTATTAACCCTCAAAACATCGCCACTCGTCCGACATAATCCACAATGACGTCCCTTGACCCGGTTACATCCAGAGGCTGCAGTGACAGAAAATGCGACCACGCACTGCAGCCTCCGGGACATTACCCCCCAGGACACAGAAAGGAGGGGTAGAGCCCGTTGGTACCATGTGAGCCCCCAGCTGTGAACTCTGGTGAACTGAGTGACATCACCGCTTCTCACAGTCAGGCTCCCCAACTGGCCTCAGTGTGTCTCGGAAGCTGCAGTGAACAGCTGCGTTTTCTGCCACTGCAGCCTATGGATGTTGTTGTGGATTGCATTGGACTGAGACTGTTTTTGGGGTTAATAAAAAAAAAAAAAAGACACCATCTTTCACCAATTTATTTCAAATAAAGAATTTCTGTGTTTGTGTTTATTTCTTTTGACTTAAAAGGTTAGTAATGGGAGTGTCTCAGACACCTCATCATTACTAACCTAGGGTTTGATGGCAGCTGTGATTTATGACAAATCACAGCTGTCATCAACTTCATATATTACCCCAAATGCCACCACACCAGGGCAATCAGGAAGAGCAATGTAAAGTGCTAGAATTGTGGCATTTAATCGTTGTGCCAATTCTGGGGTGGCTGTGGGCTGGTATTTTAAGGCTGGGACAGGCAACTCACCATGACCCTTCCCACCCTGATAATACCAAACCCCAGCTGTCAGTTTTCCCTTCTCTGGTTATAAATAAAAAATAAATAAAAACTAGAGCAGACACCATGATTATTTTTTTAAAAATTCATTTTAAAAACCGGTGTTGGATCCCATCTATTTTTGATAACCAGCCTCGGTAAAGCAGACCGCTGGGGATTGCAGCCTCCAGCTGTTGCTTTACCAGCACTGGTTATATAATATAAAAATAAATAAATAAATAGGGTAGGAGCCCACATCATTGTTTTATTTAATTTATGTTACAGTGCTGCGCCCGCCAATCACAGTCACGCTTTACATGGCTGTGATGGGGCCTTAAGTGTCCATGCTGTAAAAGCTTGCCGATTGGCTGCTCTGCCAGTGTTCAGTACGAGCCCTGAATTTTACAGTTGGGGTTTGATCATTCCTAGTCATCATGAAAAGTCATGTCTACCAAAAAGGATTGGTGATAACTACGCAAACAGGTTGGGGTTTGACAACTAAGATCGAGACCCTAGTGTGTGTCATTTTTTATTGGACTGCTAGAAAAAGCCAGCATGGCTATACATGGCCATCTGTAGCAGTCTCATTGGGGCTGAATGGTGCAGCAGCACAAAATGATAAATAAAAACACCTGTTACAATTTAAAGTTAAAAGGAAATAAATAATAGTACACATGAAAGTATGAACATATACATACATACATACATATATATACATACATACATACATACACACACACATATTTTATACATATACACACACACACACACACAATATTAGAGAGATAGATAGAGATAGATATATCTATCTATATATCTCTCTCATATACATATATACATACATACATATATATATATATATATATATTATATATATATATCTATATATCTATCTCATATCTATATATATCTATATATATCTATCTATATCTATCTATATCTATCTATATCTATCTATATCTATCTATATCTATCTATATCTATCTATATCTATCTATATCTATCTATATCTACACACACCCACACCCACACCCACACCCACACCCACACCCACACCCACACCCACACCCACACCCACACCCACACCCACACCCACACCCACACCCACACCCACACCCACACTTATATATTGAAATCTGCTTCTTTCTCCTCCTGATGTTTTATTGTCAACTCACAGGTAAAATCTGTGCTTGTTGAATACAGATTTTCTCATTACTTGGACAAGAGATGACAGTTGGTGCTCATAAGATTCTATGGAGAAGTGTACCTTGCTTCAGAGGAACTTGCAGTAGAATGTCTGTGGCTTTACCTCCTCCCTTCATAGAATTTTAAAAGCACCAACTGTCGTTTCCTATATCAGTAACAAGAAAGTCTGTCTTCACTGAACACAGACTTTACTGATGAATGGAGAGTTAAATATCAATCCAGAAGGAGAAAAGCAGAGATTTCTCTGATAAGATATATTACAAAAGTTGCTGATTCTCTTTAAATGATTGAAATAATAACCCTTTGAAGTTCAAAAATTTTCAAACAACCAATCAGTACTTGGAAATATGGTGTGAGAGGAGCGGCCACTGCACCCAGTGGGCAGATTAATCATTGCCTAGCAAAGCCATGCAGAGATTAAAAAGGAGAATACAGTGGAAGCTTGGTTATCGAGAACAATCCGTTCTGGGACTGTGCTTGTTAACCAAGTTACTCGTTCAGCAAAACAAGAATTCCCATAGGAAATCATTGCAATGCAGACAATTCGTTCCACAACTTGTTAAATGTCCCATCTTGGTCCCCTGTTGTCCCATTCCATACTCGTACAAACACACACAAACACACAGATTATGCTGCTCACCTTACCTTCCGTTCCCTCGAAGGTCTCCTGGAACTTGCAGTGCGCCCGTACAAGACGTGTATCGGATAACCAAGGCAACCGATGCCGGACCTCCCGCACTCAGCGCGCTGACATCAAAGACAGGAGCCGCTTGCCTCTGATTGGCCAGAGCGCTGCCTTTGAGTAGCGCCTGACAGGGGAAGTTCCTCCCTCATCGCGATGGTTACCCGATACACATCCTGTGGAGGGAGGACCTTCCCCTGTCAGCCACTACTCAAAGACAGCGCACTGGCCAATTAGAAGCAAGCGGCTCCTGCCTTTGACATCAGCGCGCTGAGTGCGGAAGGTCCGGCATCGGTCACCTTGGTTACCCGATACATGCAAGTTCCAGGAAGCCGGCGAGGGAATGGAAGGTAAGGTGAGCATAATATGTGTGTGTGCGTGCATGTTTGTTTGTTTGTGTGTGCGTGCGTGCTTATGTGGATTGCAAGTGCGGGTTAGAGCGCGGTGGCTGTACGGAACCGGAAGTGTGTGCGGTGAGTATTTTGCTCGTACAGCAAAGCCTTCTCGTAAACAGAGTTACAAATTTACAGAAAGCTTTGCTCATTAGGTGAAATACTCGCTAACTGGGTTACTCGTTAAGCGAGGTTCCACTGTATATGTTACTTGGAAGAACGCAGCAGAAAAAAAAATAAATAAAATAAAATCAGCTTTATAAAAAGGTTTTAAAAAGGGAACATGTCACTGAAAATATAGTCCAATCTGACAGCATCATATAGGGCACAAGAGGACTGATGACTATTTATTTGGGGATTTTTGGTCATTTTGGTGATTCCATCAGTCATACAGTCACTTGAGTAGATCTGACCAATTTTGTAAGCTCAGAATTAGCTTTTTTTTCACATGAATAATATACAAAATATACTGAATCTTTTCCAAAAAAACTAGATAATCCGCTCCGCTCCTCATCCCCTGTATCATGCAGATTACAGATTGGACGGCAATCTCAATGTCACAGCCTCCCTTTACATGAAAGCGTTACTAATAATAATTAATAATAATAATAATAATAATAATAATAATAAAAATAAAAAAAGGATTTTCAGATTGCTGCAACCAAAATAGCACCAGCAGGATCTGAAAATGATCATTAAAAAAAAAAAAAATAATAATAATTAGGAAGCAACAACTAATGTTTTCGGAACATTGACTTTCTAGTGCTTGTCTAGTTCTGCAGAAACCAAATATCATTACTGTACACTGGACGGCCGCCTGTGTGTTTGATTAGGCGAGTAATGATGGCTGTGACTATACAAGTGGTTAGAAAGAGGAAAACCATTACCCATGGCTCAAAATATTAGTAGCCTTAGACATCATTAAAATGAGCCCCTATACGCTGCTCATGCATAGGTAATGTGTGTATTAAGTGTAATGAAGGAGCGGACATATTGGTGAAACCTGTACGACCACACGGTGGTCCAAGAGATACCTCCAATAAAGGTGAAATTGTGCATTATGATGAACTGTTGGACTGCAAAGGGACCGTATACTGTTCTTGCAGGGACCCAAAGGAGTTAGGGGACCCTTTTCTACCTCCAATCCAGTTGTAATTTTGCATTATGATGAGTTTTTGGACTGCAGAGGGCCCATATATTGTTTTTGCACAGTGTCTTTCCTGTCTGTCTGCCGGTGGTGTACTGCATCACCCCAAGAACTGTACCGAAGTCTATAGTATTCTCAATGTAAGGGACTTGTCTAATAGTAGTAATACTCACCCTCACATTCCCCCAAGTCTTATTGCAACTCTCAATGAGTTCCTATGTCCTGGTCCATTCTC
Source organism: Anomaloglossus baeobatrachus (assembly GCF_048569485.1). Lineage (NCBI taxonomy): Eukaryota > Metazoa > Chordata > Amphibia > Anura > Aromobatidae > Anomaloglossus > Anomaloglossus baeobatrachus. The sequence goes on along the minus strand of NC_134363.1, from coordinate 153,577,830 downwards.
AACATATAAATAGATGAAATGTCCATCACGGGTAGCATTTCCTGCAATTTTCTTCATGACTAGATGGAACCAATAACTATGGGACTGTGCAAGGGTCGAATCTGGAGAGGCAAGGATCGGAAAGTATCACTCCTATTTGATTTTTTTGTTAAATTTTTCTACAATGTCTAAACCCTTTGGAGAAAACAAACACACACACACACACACACACACACACACACACCTTTGATTACCCCGTTAATATAGTGCCATACTCCGGTACCAGTCAGCAGCCAGCCTAACCCTTGAGAGTCTTCACAAATCTCCATACAGGATCCATCCTCAAATCTATACAGCCTGTGGAATGTATGGGCAGGACAGATGGAAGCGGCACTCCAAAAAGGTACATGTATGAATGTGTCTAATGCACCCAAGTTCCATAAATAGGCAACCTTTATCTCTTCTATAACCATTACCAACCACAATGACTCCTTATCTGTGACTTATCAGAGTATTGAACAAAAGCTGTGGAAAAATAAGCGCAATAGGGTCTTACCCTTATAGGCACAGGGCAAAGGAGGGGGAGCAATAATACTCACCAACTGTAGTTGTGAAAGTCACAACTACTGTATTCGCATGTAGAAATGGATCAAGGCAGCGGCAACCCAGTGGCTGATAACAGAGTATGGCATTGGATATGTTATTTCAAAAGTGTATATGAGCGATACTTCAATTATTGCTACAATAAAGTATCTGAAGGAATATTTCCATATCCTTGCACAACCCCACTGATGGTATATATTATTGTTGATATGTCCTGGTTCAGATATTGCCTCTTACTAAGGCCTCCTTTTTTCGGGTATTCCCATTCCCCCATTACCCAATTGGTAATTGTGATTTTGTCCTGAGGGTGAAGGTTCTGGTTGAAACGCGTCAACTAATAAATAATTTGGAAACTAATCTGGTTGGTCTCTCCACACGGCATAATCCCCATTCCTCTTCGACTTGTGTAGCTACACAAGGATGCAGCCGTTCTACATGATACCCTTATAGCTTAGGCCCCTTTACAGGGATCCGTCACATCAGTTTTACCACAATCTGCAACGGATCAGTCACAAAACGGATTGTGACTGATGGATAAAAAACTGATGTGTGAAAGGGGCCTTAGTTGTGGCTTTACACAATCCATATTCTTCTTAATATGTAAATGAGCTGTTCGGATCTATGGGCCGAACATAGATCTCCCTGAGAATCTGCCTCCAGGGCTTATTGTAAAGGAAAGGATGTGTTACCAGTGTGAGACATGTAATGACTGCTTAAACCAGGCCACAGCCAATGAGAAAAGGGGAGGAAGTCCGGAAAACCAAAAATTAATCCCCATTAAAAAAATAACTTAATAATAAACATTAAAAGATCAAAACCACAATAATTCAAACAACAGGTTATGCAGGGAGTATAACAACAAAAGCTAGGAAGGGAGACGGGAAAAGGCTGTCCCTGGATATCCCTAAGGTAGCTCTCCCCATCTAGCAATGGAGGGTATGGCGCCCTAAGGGTTGTGGCGCCCCCATTCACCGACGGGAGACCGTAAATGACCCTAAAAAGACCCTGCATAGATCAAGCACCAAAATATTAGAAAAGCCTCATCAAAGATAAGATGGAGACAGAAAACTTATCTGGAAGGTCCACGACAAATTCCTGACGCGTTTCCTCCCATAGATGCCAGGGAATCATCAGGGGACATGCCCAGGAGGTCCAATATAGATACGAGCTCCTCCTTAGGGCACCAGAGCAGTGGTGTGTGAGGGTGATACCTCCTGGGCATGTCCCCTGATGATTCCCTGGCATCTATGGGAGGAAACGCGTCAGGAATTTGTCGTGGACCTTCCAGATAAGTTTTCTGTCTCCATCTTATCTTTGATGAGGCTTTTCTAATATTTTGGTGCTTGATCTATGCAGGGTCTTTTTAGGGTCATTTAGGATCTCCCGTCGGTGAATGGGGCCGCCACAACCCTTACGGCGTCATACCCTCCATTGCTAGGTAGTGAGAGCTACCTTAGGGATATCCAGGGACAGCCTTTTCCCGTCTCCCTTCCTAGCTTTTGTTATTATACTCCCTGCATAACCTGTTTGTATTATTGTGGTTTTGATCTTTTAATGTTTATTATTACATGTAATGACTGAAAGTCTGTTCTCGCGATCTACATGTCCAACAATGGTATCACCCACTTTCAAACAAAGACTTGTTCAGAGGATGTGGCTATGTTGGGTGGATGCTGGGAGTGTCTTTACTTATTATGCAGTTATGTATTCTACTATTTGCCATTATGTAAGAAATGCCTAAATTTATGCATGGTATGGTATATTTCTGAAGATTATAGAAAGACTATTCTCATTAAAAACTCATTTGGAAAGCTTTGGAAATCACTTGCCTGTGTAGTGCTTTAATTCTCACCAGCATCTTAAAATAAACCCCAGAACTTTTTACTTGAAGTGAGAATTACTTCAACATCGGCCCCTAGATCTGAAATCGTGGATTTCTCTGAAATAATATGTTGGATTGTTCATATCAAGGTACTTTTTAATCCCAGCGGGGGTAGAAAATATGGCTAAAACTTAACTTTTATTAAACACTGTTAAAAATGGAGCACCCAAATGACAAACTTCTACAGAAAAAACCTGTGTGAACAGGTACCACGGTCACATAGCCCACCTAACACACTAAGCTGTGTAATTAAAGCAAAAACCAGCAAGATGCATGCCCAAAACACCTAAGCTGAATGATAATAAAGCAATGGTTTCACTGTCTGAGGACCACATGGACATGGTCTCAATATCACTGTACCTTTGACCGCCGGATCCCCCGAGTCATATCTTAATGAAACGCATTGGAAACAATGGACGTGAGTGGTGACTGATATCTAGGAGACCAAGGAAGTGTGTGGCAGGTTTTATCCTATTGTCTTTGGTAGACATCATTTCCCTTACTGAACGACCGTATCATTTTATCCTCTATGACCTGCATGCTCATGTAGATGGCGTAGGAGGCTCAACCCTACTGTCAGATTCATTTTAAAAGATTTTCAAAAATCAGAATATAAAAGAGTAAGCTGTTCTTCCATACAAATGAATAGGACAGTTCTTTCTGACCTTTTTCGGAGCATTTATCCCAGCGTTTTTAATGGGGGATTCGCTGTAAAAATGGTATAAAAAGACATAGCGTGATCAGACCATAAGGCTGTTTTCACACTGCATTTAGTCTTCACATTCATGACTCCATTGGGGTTTCCATCTAAATACACCCAAAAAAAAAAAAAAAAAACCCCACAGGGTTTAGATGGAATCCCCAATGGAGTGGAATCAAAAGTTTTTTTTAACTAGGATTCCGTTTGGCCTCCAGAGACTACATAGTTTTGGACACATGGGGCAGATTTAAAAGGAACCGGTCACCCGATTTGACGACTAAGCTGTGGCCACCACCAATGATTTCTTATATATACAGCATTCGAGAATACTGTATAAGTTCCCAGGCCGCACTGTATAACAAAAAAAACAAACCAAAAAAAACAACACTTATAATACTCACCTACAGGGCGGTCCAGTCTGATAAGTGTCGCTGCTCTCTGGTCCGGCGCCTCCTCTTTCTGGTCTGGTGCCTCCTCATCTGCGATCTCAGTCCTCCTTCTACCCAGCCCAGTGTGGATAACGCGTGTACGTCATCCACACAAGCAGACACTGTGGTCCTGCGCAGGCGCAGATTGATCTGCTTGCTGAGGGCAGATCAAAAGTACTGTAATGCGCATGCGCAAGGAAAGGTTAAAGATCACCCGCGCATGCACTCTACCATATTTTGATGTGCCCTGAGTAGGGCAGATCACAGTGCGCCTGCGCAGGACTGCAATGCTAGCTAGTGTGCATGACATAGGACGCCTCATGCACACGTGCCTCAGAAGGAGGAGGACAGCGATCGCCGCAAAGAGTAGGCGCTGGACCAGAGAGGAGACACCAGACCGCAGAGTAGCGACACTCGTCGGATCAGACTGTCCCCTTAAGTGTTTTTTACGTTCTACACAGTGTCCTGGGCTCTTTATATACAACAGTCTGACCGTAGCTTATAGTCGCCAAATCTGATGAATGGTTCCCTTTAATACTGGAATTCTGGGCAGTCAAGCATGGTGCTGTCCATGTATTGTGCTCAGTCGCAAAATGCCATGTAAAGGTCTCTTCCAGTCATGAATTGACGGCCTGGCCTCCTAGGCCATCAGTTGGAGGGCATTTTCCTCGTAGATCAGGAACAGTAACGTTAGGAGGGTGCAGAACTAGCGCTTACAGATTTGCTCAGATTCGACTACCGTTACGGAATATAAAATACGTGGTGGGAGGATGTCCATATCCATCTTGGTACAAGCAGGAGTCATGTGTAGGAACAAGACTTCATTCACTGAAAATGAGACGTCCACCCCAAATACCTTCATCATCAATCCACTTCAGTGTAATGGGCTGCCCCTGGTGTAGGCTGCACATCTCCCGCACTTCATCGCACAGTTCTTCATAACTCATCGAAGCTCCCAGGCGAGTGATCAGAATATCTCTGCAAAAACACAAGAAAAAAACCACAACAGTCAGAATGGTAAGATGAATTGATATTCGAAGGAAAAAGTCAGAGCATTAACATTTACAGCCCAGGGCGTGTTACACTGCGAGTGATATCATCACAATGTTGTACAGGATATTAATCCCTGGTATGTATCGGCTCCTACACTTACCACATGTATTAATAGCGCACGAAACCTCATAAAAGGAGCTCACACAATGTAATGCTCCTGGCTTCCAAAAAGGTGTTGAAATAAAAGCAATAATATTAATTATAAGGCAGAAAGTAGGTTGGGATATAAAGGGCTGCAGACCGAATATTAGGAGATGGTGCAGTCGGCGAAACTCACCGGCGTCAGCCATTACTCTCAAGATCCAAAAAGGGAAACTGCAGGATCCACAAATTATTAAAAAGTCCACAATATTCCACATGTAGAAAAATCCAGCATTTCCAAGACTTTCACATTTTAAAATTCCACGGTTTACACACCATTAAAAAGGGAAACATGACGCGTTTCGGATCCAACAGATCCTTATTCATATCTCAAATCTGTTAGATCCGAAACGCGTCATCTGTTTAAAACGTGAAATAAGGCTTGGAATTTATCGTTTGGGATTGCTGGATTTTTTTTTTTTTATTGTTTCTTCAGGTGACCAGCTGGACTCTGATCCGTGCATCCCATTCCTTATACCAGGAATGGCAGTCAGTGGTAGAGTGGCTGATAAGTTTTTCTTGATTCCAGATGTAGAGATGAAGCAACAGCGCCCAAATATTATTATTAATAATAAGAATATTTATTCACTCATATAGCGCCAATACTTCTGAAGCGCTTTACATACATCCTCATCACTGTCCCCATTGGGGCTCACAATCTACAATCCCTATCACTAGGTCTTTGGAGTGTGGGAAGAAACCGGAAAACCAGGAGGTAACCCATGCAATCACGGGAAGAACATACAAACTCCTTGCAGATGATGTCCTTGGTGGGATTTGAACCCAGGACCCCAGCGCTGCAAAGCTACAGTTGTTGAGGTGAGACTACAAAGGGTCTCTTAAGGTCGGACTGCCGTTTTCAGATTATCTGGGATGCCATGCGTGCATGTAGGAAGAAATAGCAGACTTAAATCGGTTATGAGCTTCCTTCCATGACGGACGCCAAAGGAATTCTGCTCGTTTATTGTTCCCAAAACGTTTATAGTTCTAGATAAGAAAAAAGGGTGTAGACAAAATAAAGTCCAATCAAATATCACAGGTCGAGCTCAGGGAGTGTAGCAATTTGCGTAGTCTCTACTGGATTGGTTGTTCCAAACTTTGGATATTCTACCTTGTGCTAATCATCTCGGGTGTTGTCCAGGATATAGGAGCCATCTTTAAAGTACACGTGCTTACACATTGTATTAAGGGAAATCACGGAAATATAATAATATAATATATATATTTTATATTAGTAAGAAACAAAAGCATTCATAAATATATATATATATATATATATATATATAAGCAAGGATGGTTGACCTTAGGGAGATCAACATCCACCACTGCGGAGACACCATCACGTGTTTCTCAACGCAGTGATTCTAGAGCAATGCCCCCTGGGAAATATTCAAAGCAAGAAAGCCTGCGGAGACACCATCACATGTTTCTCAACGCTGGCAGCAAACTAGCCAGGTCTTTCACCGGGAAGGAACAACCACGGCTTTCTTGCTTTGAATATTTCCCAGGGGGCATTGCTCTAGAATCACTGCGTTGAGAAACACGTGATGGTGTCTCCGCAGTGGTGGATGTTGATCTCCCTAAGGTCAACCATCCTTGCTCACATAGTCTTTTACTAGGCAATGTCCCACTAGCCAGATTCCTACTCCACACTGATGAGGGGCAAATACCCCGAAACGGCTGTCTGTGGATGGATACCATGTTTGGCATAGGTGGATAGGTGGTCTCCTTGACTGGAGACTGCCCTTCCCGTGGTTGTTCCTTCCCGGTGAAAGACCTGGCTAGTTTGCTGCCAGCGTTGAGAAACATGTGATGGTGTCTCCGCAGGCTTTCTTGCTATATATATATATATATATATATATACTAGAAGGTGGCCCGATTCTACGCATCGGGTATTCTAGAATCTACGTATTGTGTAGTTCATGTATGATTTTTGTATATATATATATATATATATATAGAGAGATGTTGTTGTGTGTAGTTACCAAGTGTTTGTGTAGGCGCTGTACATGTTCTGGGTGTGGCGGGGGGTGAGAGCGGTGTTGTATGTGTGTTGCGTGTGTTGCGTTGTTTGTGGAGCGCTGTGTGTCTGTAGCGTTGTGTGTGTGTTGCGCGGTTTGTGTGTGTGGTGTGTTTTGGGGGGAGGTATGTTTTGTGCAATGTGTGTGTTGTGCGGTATGTGCGTATATTTGTGTGTGCCGCGGTGTTTGTGTGTTGGGTGTTGTGTGTGTGCAGCGTTGTCTGTGTGTGTGGGTGTCTGTGTAGGGCAGTTGTTTGTGGTTCCCAGTGTGTGTGTGTGTGTGTGTGTGTGTGTGTGTGTGTGGTGTGTTGTGCAGTGCGCGCGCGTGTGTGTGCATCAGCCTCTCTTCTCTCAGCCTACCTCTCCCAGCCTCCCTCCTCCCAGCCTCCCTCAGCATCAGCCTCCCTCTCCCAGCCTCCCCAAGCATCAGCCTCCACCAGCATCAGCCTCTCTCCTTCCAGCCTCCCCCAGCATCAGCCTCCGCCAGCATCAGCCTCTCTCCTTCCAGCCTCCTCCAGCATCAGCCTCCCTCTCCCAGCCTTCCCCAGGATCAGCCTCTCTCCTCCCAGCCTCCGTCCTCCCAGCCTTCCCCAGCATCAGCTTTCCCCTCCCAGCCTCCCTCAGCATCAGCCTTCCCCAGCATCAGCCTCTCTCCTCCCAGCCTCAGCCTCTCTCCTTCCAGCCTCCCCCAGCATCAGCCTCTCTCCTTCCAGCTTCCCTCAGCATCAGCCTCCCCTTCCCAGCCTTCCCCAGGATCAGCCTCTCTCCTCCCAGCCTCCCCCTCCCAGCCTCCCTCAGCATCAGCCTTCCGCTCCCAGTCTCCCCCAGCATCAGCCTCCCCATGCATCAGCCTCCACCAGCATCAACCTCTCTCCTTCCAGCCTCCCCCAGCATCAGCCTCTCTCCTTCCAGCCTCCCTCAGCATCAGCCTCCCGTTCCCAGCCTTCCCCAGGATCAGCCTCTCTCCTCCCAGCCTCCTTCCTCCCAGCCTCCCCCTCCCAGCCTCCCTCAGCATCAGCCTTCCCCTCCCAGTCTCCCCCAGCATCAGCCTCCCCAAGCATCAGCCTCCACCAGCATTAGCCTCCACCAGCATTAGCCTCCACCAGCATTAGCCTCCACCAGCATTAGCCTCTCTCCTTCCAGCCTCCCCCAGCATCAGCCTCCCCAAGCATCAGCCTCCACCAGCATCAGCCTCCCTCGTCCCAGCCTCCCCCTCCCAGCCTCCCCCAGCATCAGCCTCTCTCCTCCCAGCCTTCCACATGATCAGCCTCTCTGCTCCCAGCCTCCTCCAGCACGCCGTGCTCCTCTGCCGACACTCACACACCCGATCGCATCCACTCACACACACCCGATCGCATCCACTCACACACACCCGATCGCATCCACTCACACACACCCGATCGCATCCACTCACACACACCCGATCGCATCCACTCACACACACAGACACTGACGATATCGCACATACGCGCTTATACTCACAACATCCGGAGGTATCACATGCTTCTGGCCATGTGATCCTCCCGCAGGTCCTGGAAGCTCACAGCACAATATCGCCGCCGAGAAGCAAGCGATATCCCAGGATGTTGTGAGTATGTGGATGCGATGTGATGTGTGTGTGAGAGTGAGTGTGATCTGATTTGTGTGTGTGTATGTGTGTGCTGTTATGTGTGTGTGCTGTTATGTGTCTGTATTTTCCGACGCTGCAGGACCTTGATGTGTGGATGCGATGTGATGTGTGTGTGATGTGTGTGTGATGTGTGTGTGATGTGTGTGTGATGTGTGTGTGAGTGTGAGCCGGTGTACACTGGTAACTATGATACACATCGGGTAACTAAGGGACCTTAGTTACCCGATGTGTATAATGGTTACCAGCTTTCACGGCCACCGTCAAGATCCCAGCATCGCAAGGTTATGTCTGGCGCTGCCGGGATCCTGACGCAGCCGGTGTAGAAGCAAGCGATATCCCAGCATGTTGTGATGTGTGAGGTGTGTGTGAGAGTGAGTGTGAGAGTGAGTGTGATCTGATGTGTGTGTGTACTCACCTGGGAGTCGCGGCTCCGTGTCAGTTGGGCCAGAGCGAGCGTGCATTGCGTGAGGGGGGCGGGGCCTGCAGAGAGCCGGGGCGAGAGGCCAATCCGTGTGGGGGGGCGGGGCCATGGAGAGCCCAGCGGCCAATCAGCTTTGTGTCACCGTAAGGACACAATTTCGGAGCATGACAGACAGACAGAATAAGGCAATTATATATATAGATATATATATATATATCTACATATATATCTATATCTACACCAACTAAACAACGTATCTGGGTCTGTAAAATAGCTGAATTAAGTATTTCAGGTTACTCATTTCTTACCCTCAACACAGTGATAACCACTGAATATTAAAAACGTCTTACTTTAACAGATCTAGTGTGCAAGACAGTAGAAAAAGTGGAGAGTACAAGAACCATCCAGCCGGCTCAGGTCTCCAGATGCTTTCTCTCCCAAATTTCGCATCTTCAGGTGCTTCCTCAAGGCTCATTCAAGCACGATCCTTGAAAAAGCATTTGGGGATGCGAAACAGCCGTAGCCTGAATGCTGTCTCTCCTCCCAATTTGTACTCCGGTTCTGTACCCTGGATACAATAAAGTTAAAAAAAGTTTTAACTATTTGGCAAATACCGTAACATCATCTATATACCTGAAACAACAAGGACTGTGCTCATTACAGGGCGCAAGTATGCAAAATGCAGTTTTTACCAGAGGTTAGTCTCAGTCTTTATTCAATTGCAATATTAAGCCGTCATATAACACATTGGATAGAAGTAGTGAAGAGAATATGGCACGCTCATGTTGGGCAATACAGCTTTTGCTCAAATCAACACTTTTTAAATAACTTCAATTAGGTAGGTGGGTTGACTTTTGCTGACCTAAGTGTTTATAATAATTCACATTTACCTAAATTTGTGACAAAGTTTGGAAGCTATATAGTTTGTGAACTTGGATGCTGAACAAAAATATATCCATAGACAATAAATGTAACATACAGAAATGTGACCCCACAATAACTAAAACCTGTGTGACACAAAGGCCATGTTGAAAATAACGAGAAGACATACACTTTAAATGAGGTTGTCCACCTATGGAGGAAAATAGTTTATTTAGTACATAAAATGAATGTACTTTGGGAAAACTTTTTAAATGAAACCCAAATCACAAATTATTTTTAGCCAAGTCTGTCTTCTAGCACCTAGAAAAGGTGTCCGGAACCTATGGCTCGCGAGTCACATGTGGCTCTTGATGGCCGCATTTGGCTCGCAGACGAATCTTTCTGTTTGTAAGACGCATTCCCCCCCCCCCCAAAAAAACTGGGGGAGAAATAGGTGTGCATCTTACAAAACGCATATGGCTTACCGGGGTGGCGCATGGTTGGCGATACTGTGGGCTTGTGGGGTGTCGCAGCGGCGAGCACCATTGATCTGTGGACTGCTTCAAATCTCTCGTAGTTGACGAGATCGAGTTCAAGAAAATGGCGACGGAGGCAGCGCGTGCGCAGATAGGACTCTGTACATTTTTTTTAAGTCCATTGCGCTGATCTGCGCATGTGCGCATGTGCCGCTGCCATTTTCTTGATGTCCATCTCGTCATCCACGGAAGATTCAAAGCAGAAAGCCGGGAGATCACCCGCTGCCGCGACACCCCATGAGCCTGCAGCAGTATCTCCGACCCTCCACACACTGACCCTCTTGAGCCGCGACACCCCCTCCTCTGTGCCCGCAACATCGCCTACCCTGCACCCTGGGACCTTCTGAGCCACTCAACCACAGCTACCCTACCCGGTGAGTATGGCTCTCACAGACTTACATTTTAAAAAGTGGTGTTCATGGCTCTTTTGGCCAAAAAGGTACTCGACCCCTGACCTAACAGAAGGTGGGGAGGAGGATGTTCCATTATGATATTGAATTTGATAGATACTGTAAGAAAGAAAATTTAAAAAAAAAAAAAAAAAAAAAAAAGGGTATTGCCCAGTTAGGTCGACAATATGCTTCATCTGTTGGACAGGTCAAGAAAACGAGATTGTGGGGGTCCGACACCCCGCTCCTCCACCGATCAGCTGGTATTTTCTACACTGGTTGCTAAATGTAAAAACCTTGATTTGAACTGTAAAAGCGCTAGGAACAGCAGAATGGCTTCCCTGGTCCCAAAGACACTGGTTGACAAGAATACAGCTGTATCATCGCTATTACAGTATGCGGCTGACTAATATTCCACTAGCGTAGAATAAAATCTCCCCATGTAAATCAGAGGGTAAACTAACAACATAATTGGCAAATTAGAAACGTAGGCGGCGTTCTCCTTTGCGTCATTATTGTGTAATAGGTTATAGCACATTTGATGAAACTGTTCAGAATAAATTACATCCTTAACAGCTTAGGTATCACTTATAACAGCAAGTTTATTAACGGAACACGCACACGTGATGATACATAATGACACAGAAAAATTCAGATGCCAGTGGCTCAAGCTCTCGTCACCTGTAAGATGAATGCTCTAAAACCCGCAGGACACGTGGGACATAACTAGTCTTTAGTCAACGGGTGAGACAAGATGAAATGTACATAATGTCAATGAGCAATCCTTATATACCAATCCATGGCATGGCAGAGTAAAAAAAGAACAGGGCACCCGCAGAGTACAAGGCACCCGCAGAGTACAAGGCACCCGCAGAGTACAAGGCACCCGCAGAGTACAAGGCACCCACGCAGTACAAGGCACCCGCAGAGTACAGTGCTCAACTAGGTTTCTGCAACAACAAATACAAAAAAAAAAAAAATATGCAAATATAGTTGGAAAACGGCATTAAAAAACCAGGCAAATTAAAAGTTAGATACAAAAAAAAAAAACTGCACACGACTACATCATACTTAAGTGCAAGAATTTCAGACAAGTAATTAGCATTTTAGTGGATGCTATATTATGTGGTTTACTAAAGACCTGTTCCTGGTTAGTAAATTTCCCATAAAATAATATCTGCAGATTACCCCTTCATAGAATTTTGCATTAAACAGTATGTTGGGCGTTTTCCTCAAAATGCTTGAATAAATTGTCAAGTGGTCATTACCAGTCACCTCGTCTGCAAGGCGTGCCCACACACTGACACCGCACAATCATCACGGATGGGGGTAAGACTATGCAGGACCACAACCGGGTAACTAATGAAATGATTCCATACTAATTGTTCCAAAAGTTTCAGGAGGAATAATAGGATGCACACAATTCCTCAATTGCTGTTAATTTCCGAAAGCACATGTTCTGTATTGCTCGTTATAGTGCATGGAGCCGTTTGCACGCTTTTTTTTTTTTATAAACCAAGATGCCCGTAATAAGAAACACATATCCATATATATTTGATCAAAATCATGGCTCACATTTGCCTTGCATGCGAGAAAAATGATAGAAACTCAACATTAACATACCCTTACACCTCCTTCACATGGATGAGTTTCCGGTAAATGTGGCATCTGTCTTTTTCACGGATGCCACGTGTACCCATTATTATTTTACTCCCTTATATAGCGCTATTAATTCCACAGCGCTTTACAGATGTGATCATCACTGCCCCCATTGGAGCTCCCAATCTAAACTCCCAGCAGGATGTCTTTGGAGTGTGGGAGGAAACCGGAACATCCAGCGGAAACCCACACCAACACGGGGAGAACATACAAGCTCCTTGCTAGTGTTGAGCGGACCCGGATCTGAAAAATCCGGATCCGCACGGTTTGCGGGTCCGATCCGAGTCCGACCACTACCCGGGATTCGGGGTGCACAATCCGGATTCATTCGCTCTCTTTCATTCTCTCTCCTTGTCCCGGTTCCGATTCCCCATTCAGTTACATAGCCGCAGATTCCGGATCGGATCCAGACTTCGGCGGAAACCCGATCCGGATCCGTCGGACCCGGATTATAGCCGATCCGCTCAACTCTACTCCTTGAATATGTGGTCTTTGGTGGGATCTGTACCCAGGATCCCAGCGCTGCAAGACTGCAGTGCTAACCACTAAGCCACTGCATAACCTACGATGCTGCTCACATGCTTGTGCTTTTACAAGAACCGTGTACAACACACAAAGACATGTCCCTTTCTTTTCCTGGGAGCATGGATGACAAGGGCCAATATAGGTCTATGGGTCCGTGAAAAACAAGTACAGAAGATGGATGACAGCCATGTAGGTGCATGTGTGTTTAACACTGGAAGTGTAGGAGAAGCTTTTTAATATCTTTATCCATACCGAAAAAACATGGATGACACTGCTGGTAAAAACAAAAAAAAAAAAAACAAAAACTAGTTTTTCACATAAAAGGTGCTTTTACATTTTTTTTTACCCACTTTGTTTTAAAGGAAAAAACCCTCACTGCATTCAGATTACCGTTTTGAGTCAATAGATGATTAAAAAAAATTGCAAACAGCCAATTTTTTACGATGTTCTTCACATTTGGTAAGACAGTGCTTTTTAGCACCGAAATGCAGCATTCTTTACATATAGCTTTTTTCGGAAGTTTTCTTTTCCTATATGCCTTTTTCTGCAAAATTTGGCTCTTTGTCTGACTCCGGTATAAAAAGCCCCTACACTATAGTTCAGTGACAGATAGCCAGACCACCCACTGCCTTCGTATTTGGACACCTGCGCATGTCTGCGTGCCTTGTATCCTGTATCTGCTCTGTTGCGTACTCTAAATAAATCCTCAGCCCCTGCTTGAAGAGTTGTCTTCGATATTGGTGAAGCACTGACTTTCGGACACTCTCGTAAACTTACACCATACAACGATTGACAGAGCAGGAATGGTTACTCCAGACCGGGGACTTTTATCCCAGTTATGAAATTACACAACAGGTTGGATGCTCAACCGCCACTTCATCCATTCTCCATGGAGCCGCTGGTAAAAAAAAAAAAAAGGAAGGCCGTGTACGGTGCTTGGTGGCCCAATTAAAGGAATTAATGTAGTGGCGGTTGAGCATGTGCACAGCTTCTCTAATCTAACGAGAATGAAAAGTTTCCCGTTCTGCTGATTGGTGCAAGTCCCTACGGTCGATCCCCCACTGATCAGCAAGTTATCACCTGTAAACCCCTGTAATGGGGGTATTTAACTGCAGAGTATGGGACGCTGCACTTTACTTTGGCACTTAAACCCCTGCATTAGATCAATAATAAATTTAAAGAGTCGAAGTCTGGAATGTTAAGACTGAGGAAGACTTCTGTCTAAGAGTGCAACCGTCGACATTCTGACACATTCCGGTAAAACGAGCTCCACCAGTCCGTTCGGCATCCCTACGGCCAGCAACATTTCCGTTATTCTTACCAAATTACTAATCTGTTGAGGAATGTATAAGCTTCTTCCGTGCAATGCGTGGCTGACAGGTATAATGCAAAGCTTAACTAAAATAAATTATGTACAGTAAAAGGTATAACTAAATGCCTGTGTCATTAGTCAGCTGCGATCTAGTCACTACATTTAGCCTATCCCCAAAAAACATATACTAAGTGATAAAATTCTCTGTACTGCCTGTAGGTTTCCCAACCAGCGACGTCACCGATAGCGAGGTCAGGCAGGCAGGCATGCTGTATGTCCAGCTGGGATCTATTTGCTTTGCATGACCTTTGGTGGATGATTTTGGAGTCATTAGGGGAGGGATTCAACCTTAAAAATAAGAAGGATATTAAATACACAGACCTCCCGTCTGCGATTTGTCCTGTGCCTTATGGGCCAGGAATACCTGCCCAATCAGCTCCGGTGTAACCTGAAGATACAACTGAGTCAAAACATGAAGAGCCGGATTCTGACGGAGACTTTCCCGCTAGTCCATACGAGCAACGATTTTTTTTTTTGATTTTTTTTTATAGCTCAAAATTAAATGATTTATTCAGGGACTTGGACCTTCCTAAACATTCTACAAAACTTTTAGGCCCTAGACTAAAATAAGAAGAGCCTGCAAGCTCCTGGTACCTGTTTTTTCATGGTACAGAAGTATGGAAGGAATTCCTTTTCTCTGCTTATCTCAAGACTGTGCTCTAGTGTATTGCAGTGATGTTCCTGGGCGGATGGAAAAACTTTACATTGAACACAAGGTGAGCGAGTATAGACTATTAATAAAAAAAAAATTTAAAAAAAAAAGTCTAAAAACTGCAACTGCACAATGGCAGCAAGTATACGTCAGTGTCTGTAATGTATTCTGGGCACTTGAAGGAAAGCGATGAGACTTTAGACTTTATTCTCCAGAAACTTAATTTCAAGGATCAAGGATGGTCAATATGTGGTGATCTGAAAGTTCTCGCTTTGCTCCTTGGGCAGCAAGGAGGATACACAAAGTACCCATGCTTTCTACGTGAATGGGACAACTGGCATAGGACTCCTCACTGGAGCCTAAAAAGTTGGCCAACAAGAACATCTGTGCAACCTGGACTAAGAACATAGTTGCGGAAAGTTTCGATGATCTCACTAAGGGTCTTCTGCCACCACTCCACATTATGTTTGTACTGATGAAGCAGTTTGTGAAAGCTTTATAGAAAGGA
Source organism: Anomaloglossus baeobatrachus (assembly GCF_048569485.1). NCBI lineage: Eukaryota > Metazoa > Chordata > Amphibia > Anura > Aromobatidae > Anomaloglossus > Anomaloglossus baeobatrachus. Next base: position 153,562,471 of record NC_134363.1, on the reverse strand, counting down.
GAGACTTTCAGTACCTGTGCACCAAGTTTCAGGGACTGTACGAAGCAAAGCTAAAAAAGGAAGGCATTTATGTGGTTCCGGATATATGAAAACTCATGATGGACAACGTGTTCTAAACAAAAATTGAAAGCTGTTGAGAAAAGGGCTTGTGATTATTTTAAACAAGTTGTGAAGAAATTTCTAGGTAACAAGGATCCAAAATGTAAGTCCATCGCGGAGAACATGCTGAAACGTTTCATAGCCTTGGGTTGTCTTATGAATTTAACACTAGAACTACTGGACTCGTGACACCTATATAGAAATACATGGTGCAAAGTAGTCAAAATGACTACCTCAGTAGTTCTAGTGTTAAAGCTACATTTTTTACATTCCCATTTGGACAACTTTCCTAAAAACCTTGGTGCGGTTAGTGAAGAGCAAAGAGAAAGATTTTATCAGGATTAGTGATGAGTGATCACTAAAATGCTCGGATGCTCAGTACTCGAAACAAACAGGTCAGACGCTCAGACCGTCTCGACTCGAGAACTTACTATATTGGAAATCAATGGGAAACTTGGGCATTTTTCTGGAAGAATCTTTTCCATAATGTTAAATACATTTTTCTAAATAATATTTTTGACTACAATAAAGATTTTACTTGTTCATTTCAATTGTACATAAATGTCACACGAGTCTTGTGCAAAATCCATATGGAATGGTAAAAATAGAAGGGTTTTTCTATTTGTTTTTTTAAAACTGGGGCATAAGAAAACATAAGAATCAGTCATCGGATTTGAAGAAAAAAAAAAATAAATAAAAAAAGAAGAAGGTCCATAAACCCAAATTTAGTATTCCTTAAAGAAACAAAGACGAGATTTTGTTGCGCCACTGTGGAAAATTCCAGACAAGGAGGATAAGATTGTGATTTTTATTGTCGACACATTTGAGAACAATTTCTTCTTCAGGACAAAAATAATAAATAATAATAATAAATAATATATTATAGTATATATTCTATAATAATGATTTTTTTTTGTCTTGAAGGAGAAATTGTTCTCAGAAACAATAAATTTTAAAGATGATCTAATATATTAATCTATATCTAGATCATCTTTAAAATCATAAGTGTCTAAAACAAAATATTTAAATATATATATATATATATATATATATATATATATATATATATATATATATATATATATATATATATATATATATATATATATATATATATATATATATATATATATATATATATATATATATATATATATATATATATATATATATATATATATATATATATATATATATATCTATTAGTGCAGGAACATAATTATCTAATTATCCCTGGAGGACATCTTTTGAGTCTAAGCCCCCGAGTTATCATTGCTGGTTTTCCACCTCTATTCTATGGGGTACGGTAAGCGCCTCTTTTTTCACGGCTTTTATATTTTCACCTTATTCTCTATATGTCTTGGTTACATGTTGTTTCTATTTCTAGACATGACAGCCACGTGGATCCTGAGATTAGACCATTCCTGGTATCTATTTATATGTGTATAATTTACATAGGACTGCACACCACACATGGAGCTGCACCTGCACACACCCAGATTGCCGGATGATTTCTTGCTTTGTGAAATTGCCACATAACCGGATGATTAGTATTCAGGTGGAAGCAGCACATTCTGGACTGAATCATGTCTATAAGATCACTCAAGTATGTCCTGCCAACAATTAGAAATATCTGAGCTATGCCATTAAACTCAAAGTTACCTTGAATGGATGTTGCACAATCTTGATGGGGTCACGGGAGGAAAAAAGAAGCATAGGTCACAATTTTCAATTAGGAACTCCCATTCATATTAAATACGCCATCTAACATGTATGGGGGGGGCTCTAGACGCTTCCATCGCCTAATGATGTCAGAGGGAAGAGAAGGATCCGACTGCTGGAATCAACAGTCGATCCTTTTGCTCAACACAAAGAAAACTTCTCCGGTGGCTCAGAGACCACTAGGGTGGAAAGTTGGAGAGATGGCTGCCGGCAAAGACTATTCCGCCAAACTGATAGCTAATCTAAATGAGAGTGGGGGGGGGGGGGGAAGAACCAGCATTTATCATTTAAAAAGGGACCTGTCAGGTCCAGTATGCACCCCGGCCCCAGACCACAAGCAGTTCTGCGTGTGTATTTCTAACATGTGCCTAGCAGTCCAAGACTATAGTAGCATAGATAAAGAGATCTTTAGAAAGAAAAAAAAAAATATTTATACAGATTCTTTATGATATGCTAATTAGCGCAGGGATTAGTCGCAAGGGTGTTTGTTCTCTTGGCTAGTAAGCCCCCTTAGCATGTAAGTACCCCGCCCCTGTGGGTGTACTAACATGCTAAGGAATGCGCAGCGTCAGAGGCATGGCCAGGCTCACCTCTGCTGCCATCACCCCTGACACTGGTTTTTGGCTCAGTGCACACAGTCAGAACATCCATGGAATTATGGTCATGCGCACACCACCACTTAAAAGCCGGGAAGCGTAAAACTGGCTTCATAGTACACATGACAGGAAGTCTGGGTAATTCCGATCATGCACAGTGAGCCTAAACCCGGCGTCTGAGGCAGTGACCGCAACCATGCCTCTGACACTGCGCATTCATTAGCACGCTCTCAAAAGCGTGCTTACATGCTAAGGGGGCCAACTAGCCAAGAGAAATAATAGTCCCCGAGCTCATTAGCATATCATAAAAGGATCCTTAGAAATACTTTTTCTAAAAATCTCTATCTATGCTACTAGATACAGGGATGGTTGGGCAGGGATTAGCAATATGCACCCAGAACTGCTCGCAGTCCTGGGTGTATATTGCACCTGACAGGTTCACTTTAAGGTATTTCCAAATGACTAAAATATTCCAGGTTTCAGTAAGTGCCTGCCCTACTCTTAAAGTTGGGCAAAAAAAAAAAAAACCCACCACCCATCACATATGAGTAGACTGTCACTGTAGGACAAGCACCCAGAGTGTAAAGTCAGTGTCCCCTTGTAAAGCGAGAGTCAGGCAGCAGCAGATGACCCAAAACTATAGGTACACGGCAGGTGCCCGGCCCTGCATAAAACGGCACAAGCGCCGAGAGGTTGCTGTAAATGGACCATGGGGAGTAGATCGCTACAGATAGTCTAGGAAAGAAGATTGAAAAGGTTAATTTAATAAATCAAGGAAATTAAAAAGAAACCCTTTATTACACTGTCTGAACATTGAGCACACTGTCTTTTTCAAGTGGGTGTGCTTCACCCCACCAAAAAAAAAAAAAAAAAATAAATAAATAAATAAAAAAAAAATAAATAAATTCCTGTTTATTTCTGTGTAAAAACACTTCGCCGTTCATACATTCAGTTTTGGAAACCTGAAGCGGTTAAGACACTCAAAAGACACACGAAGCAGTAAATAGAAGTAAATCGATCATTCTTCAAGCGTTTTCCACTCTAAAATCACGCTAACAAAAAAAAAAAAAAAGTACAATATCATAATAAATGGAAAAACTGAAAAAGACCCAGGGAGTCCTTTTGAACATTTTGAAAGCGTTAAGGAGTGTGCGCACATTGCGTTTTTTTTACCACGTTTTTTGCGGGTTTTTTGGGTGCAGTTTTGGTCCCATTTCAGATTTCAGTCCGCACGTTGCAGCTTTCTTTTTTTTTAACTGCGTCTTTGTGGTGACCACAAAGATACAGCATGTCAATTCTTTCTGCGATTTTGAGCCCTTCCAGTCAATAGATTTGACTTAAGAAAAGAAAAAAAAAACCATACGCGGCAAAAAATGCATGCTGAGGGAGCAGTTTTTTTGAGCCCAAAAACATGTATCTTTGTGGTCACCACAAAGACGCAGTGTGCGCAAAAAGACTTAAGGGGAGGAGGAAAGAAAAAAGAAAAAAAAAAAGTTTTGTTTAAGGCTGCTTTCACACATCCAGTTTTTGCTCTGCGGCACAATCCAGCACTTTGCAGAAAAACCGCAACTGTTTTTTTTTTTGCCGCTGGTTGCGTTTTTTTTGCATAGACTTTCATTAGTGCCGGGTTGTGCCGCATGGGCTTGCTTTCGGTCCGTTTTTTGTCAGATGCGGCAGATTTAGCCGATGCGGCGGCCGGATGGAACGTTGCCTGGCACGTTTTTTTGTCCGGCAAAAAAAAAAAAAAAACACACATCGTGCCGCATGCGGCGCGATTTGCAATGCATGCCTATGGACGCCGCATGCGGCGTCCTGCGGCAAACACCGCATCCGGTCGCCGCATGCGTTTTTCCCACTACGCATGCTCAGTAGCGTGCCGCAAGCAGCAAAAAACGGACGGGCCGCATGTCAAAAACTTATGCAAAAGATGCGGTTTTGTTGCCGCATCCGTTGCATAGGTTTTAGAGCCGGATTGGCCGGCTCTGCTAAAACCGGAGGTGTGAAAGCAGCCTAAAGAAAAAAAAAAAAAATCTGGCATCCAAAAACAACAAGAAAAAAAGCGGTTGGAATTTTATTTATTTTTTTTTTTACATTTTTCCATCAGTGGAGCACTATGGAGGCTTATTTTTTGCAGGACAAGCGATAGTTTTTATTGATAATGTAATCTGGTAAATATAACTTTTTGATCACATTTCATTACACTCTTGGGGGCAAAATACTACACTAAAAAAATTAAAAAAAAAATAAAAAAAAAACACAGCAATGCGTCAAATTTTTTTTACATATCAAAGAATCACTTTGTTTACTTCTCTTTGTTACGCTCTGTATAGTGCAGTAAATCCTTAATTATTCAAAACTTTTTCTCTGTTAATTCCAGAAAATTGATTTTCTTTACCTGGTTTGAAATCTGGGCGAGCCCAGAGATCTAGATACTTAGAAAATCACTAAAATAATAATCTGTATTGCTTTTCATGCTATCGCAGTATCTCTACATATCTGAGAAAAGTAGTGGATAATCTCCTTTAAATTATTGATGGCTTAGGGCAGTTTCACACATCCGGCTTTTCGACGCATTGGGCGCACTCCAGCACAGCGTGATACAGTACAATGGCAGCGCGACAAACTCCGGTCACATGTTGCCATGTGACCCGGAAGTTGTTGCGCTGCCATTGTACTCTATCACACTGTACTGGAGCGCGCCGAACCCAGTGAAAAGCCGGATGTGTGAAACGGCCGTTATTCTTAGGATAGGTCATCAATGTCTGATCGGCCAGGGTCCAACCACCCACACGCCTGCCGATCAGCTGTTCTCGGTTCTGGATGGCGACTGGAAAATGCTGAATTCCGGAGCCGCCCCATCTGATAGCAATCAGGTACTGCACATCCCCCTTCTATTCAAATCAATAGGAGGCGGGTACCCAACCACTATCAGAAGATGGAGCAGCTCCGGAACTGAGCATTTCCGGCTGTCAATGGAACCGAGAACAGCGTCAGACCCCAACCAATAAACATTGGTGACCTATGCGAAGGATAAGCCATTAATATAAAAGTAGTGGCCAACTTGTAATAGCGGGTGGCATGTGCAAAAGGGATGCATTAAGAACGGAGCCTACAGAATTGCGACAATTTCATAGTCAGAATAACTGTTGCTTTTCCTCACCCAGTCTATCACGGGTCCCATCAAACATGCCCTCTAATATTAGGCAGAATTTATCCCCCCTCTCTCTGGTTGTATCATAATTTTCCTAGCGTTGATCCAAGGTCTTTTGCCTCTCCACAAGAAATGGGAAAATGCTTTATTCATTCCATTAATATCGCTGCGTTTCAGTAGTAATGGAATAGTTTGCAAAGGATACAGTAGTTTTGGAAAATACAAAGAGTGGCAAAACAACCCATGACTTCAATTCTCTTTATTTTCCCAATTAGAGGATCGTAGTTAAGAGTATATACGGATTCTGGTGTGCGTCCCCATCGCTTTCCCAAGTACTTAAATTCATCCATAAATATAGGTAATTCACACATATCCTCCCTGAGCCTTATGCTACTATTCATGCTCCTCACCTTCAAGCAAGGCGAAATGTTAAATTTTGGTCGGAAACCTGAGAAAGAGCCAAATATACTTAAATTGGTGTAATGTCCAATATCCATCGCTCTCCATTGAGCCCAACGCTTTAACAAAAGTGTTTGGTTCCTCTAGAACTTATTAAATTCTTTGAAGAATATTTCCACATTTAAGCCCTCTAAATCTTCTGCTTACAAATGTGGAGCATTCACCCGTTGGAGACATTCCTTCTCATTCAGCTCTCCCTCTGCCCTACCATATAACTTTGTGCAATAGTCTCAATAAAAGACGAGACCTCTCAAATGTGTCCCTTCCCTCTGCATTTCCTCGACTGCCTCGAATTAGACATTCGTTCTTCCAGTGGGCCAGATGTCAATTCACGTGGGCCATCTTCCACTTTTCTTGAAAAGTTCTAATTTGGGGGTTGACTAGTGTTGAGCGAGTAGTTAGCGAGTACTGTCCGCTACTCGCATATTCATTACGAGTAGCAGGCGCAATGTAAGACAGTGGGAAATACTCTCTAAGTAACTAGTAACCCTAAAGCCGTACTTTTCGTGCGAATAGTACGGCTTTTGGGTTACTTGCTACTTAGCGAGTATTTCCCATTGACTTACATTGCGCTCGCTACGCGTAACGAATATGCGAGTAGCAAACAGTACTCGCTAACAACATAGCGAGTATGAATAGCTAACTACTCGCTTAAACCTAGGGTTGACTATTCCTCACTGCAACTAGGTACCAGTTCGACACTAGCCCACACAGCTGTCGTGGAACCGGCGAGGAGTAACTCCTCAGCCTCAACTGGGTCCTTAAACTGAAAAAGTTCCATTCTGTTTTCTCACCCTCAGAAGAGCTGGATACATTAGTTGGAATTTAAGGTTCTTATGTTAGAAGGAGCTACAAACTTTGCTGAAGGCTTTCCTTTTGAGAGTTACCTCCGCAGAGTAATCCCCAAACAGTAACATCTTATGTGCATGTAGCTGCAGGGGTTGCCATCTTCCTCGGAAAGCCTGGAGGATTTCCTCCTTGACTTTGTAGTCCACATATTTTATAACCACCCGACATGCTTTTGCCAAGGTTGTTAACGGATTCTCACCTAGTGTCTTCTAAGCTGCCAAGTTCTCTCTTAGTGGACCCACTTCATGTGCTCTTAACATCTGCCTTTCCAGCCTTGGGTTTGGGGAAGGTCCACCTCAATGTGTTTTAAAATGTCACGCACCTATTGACTCCAGCGAACCCACCATCCTTAAGTTGTTCCTTCTGGAATGGTTTTCCAGGTCTTCCATCTCAGCGCTTTAAATTTATCTGACTGCTTGCATCCACCAAGACTTACCTCTCCTCTTGTGTTTGATCTTCCCGTGGGGTGCCAATCGCCATCTTCGAAGATGATAATGGCATGCTCTCCTGGACACTCAGGGATCTGTTGTTCTTCCCTACACACTTCTCAATAAGCAACGTTACATACACCGATACTGGAGAATCTCCGCACGGTTACCCTTCCTTTGTGGTCAGATTTGCTCAGTCTGTACAGCTGGGGGCAGCTAGGTGCTATGTTCCCGGTGTCTCTGCAAACCAACACCGGAACCAGAAGTCTACACTTCTGTATTTTACAGCTTCAAGAAGTTCTAAAAACTGGCAATATGCAAGACTGAATATAGATCATGAGCTCAACATTTTTTTCTAGCCATCCTGTCCAAATTCCCTACAGTAACTAGACAGTCAGACTTCACCAGCACAAAAGTTATAAAATTATATAGGTCAAAAGAAACTTCGCGCTCAAGTGAGTCCATTGAAACCGTTACCTAGAAAATAAATGAGAGCTCCGGAACTCACCCATTGTAGTGTGCTTTCATTTTAATAAAGTCCTTCGATAAATCCATTTTTGATCCCATTCTGCTCGGCATTATATTAAAAAACTCCAGCTTTATGTTCTCGGGAGAGGTACGGTGTGAACACTAGTGATCAGCAGTCACAGGAGCAGTGATCCAACCAGACCGGGTTCCTATACAGGGAACAAACAATGAATCACTATTTGCATTCCAGTACCTGTATGACAATGACAGACAGGGTGAGCGACACTTATCAAGATGGAAGGGTTTTTCCGCAAGCTATATTTATCTTCTAGGGGTCTGTTTACACCATACGACCGGTGGCACTAAACAACTCCGAATCAGTGGCACTAAAATGACCACCTACTTGATGGGGAAGGAAGGTGCAATTTACAGAACATACGCTATCACATTTCAACTCATTGTCTAGCTCAATACATTGATAGAATGTTTGGAAAGAACAATTAAATGTTTACAAATATAGTACACAAACATGATGAGACATTCAGGTGCACAGCAGCTCCTCTTATGATCTCAACTACATCCATCCAAAAAGAGCCACCTCGTATAAGCTTCTGTGTTCCTGTAGTTGAGGTCCTGCCTGAAGTTACATTTCCAATTAGGTCTGCCAGATACTTACTAAAAAGATTAAATTCTTCCACCTAGTGGTTGAGCAAGCCATTGCCTAGGTCTCGAGGTCAGACACAGCGAAGCAACTCCGACTACTTCATTAAAGTTAATAGGCTTGTCAGTAGATACGCCTGTAGCTTCTCACTATTAAGCTATGTGACCACGGGACATTGTACCTGCGGATATATCCGCATGTATGTCCGCAGGTTTCCCGCAGCAGCTCCCCGGAATCCGCAGCTATCCATTGCTGCGGGATTCCAGCGACATATATACGAAAAACCTGCGGACTTTCATGCGACTAAAGCGGGCTTTACACGCAACGACATCGCTAACGAGAGGTTGTTGGGGGTCACGGAATTCGTGACGCACATCCGGCCTCGTTAGCGACGTCGTTGCATGTGACACCGCAGGAACGACCGTTAACGATCAAAAATACCATATCGTTGATTGTTGTCCAGTCGTTCCTATCCCGATTATCGTTGCTGTTGCAGGACGCAGGTTGTTCGTCGTTCCTGTGGCAGCACACATTGCTAAGTGTGACACCGCAGGAACGAGGAACAACACCATACCTGCGGCCGCCAGCAATGAGGAAGGAAGGAAGTGGGTGGGATGTTCATCCCGCTCATCTCCTCCCCTCCTTTTCTATTAGGCGGCCGCTTAGTGACACCGCACAAACCGCCCCCTTAGAAAGGAGGCGGTTCGCCGGCCACAGCGACGTCGCTAGGCAGGTACAGTCAGGGTCAGAAATATTTGGACAGTGACACAAGTTTTGTTATTTTAGCTGTTTACAAAAACATGTTCAGAAATACAATTATATATATAATATGGGCTGAAAGTGCACACTCCCAGCTGCAATATGAGAGTTTTCACATCCAAATCGGAGAAAGGGTTTAGGAATGATAGCTCTGTAATGCATAGCCTCCTCTTTTTCAAGGGACCAAAAGTAATTGGACAAGGGACTCTAAGGGCTTCAATTAACTCTGAAGGCGTCTCCCTCGTTAACCTGTAATCAATGAAGTAGTTAAAAGGTCTGGGGTTGATTACAGGTGTGTGGTTTTGCATTTGGAAGCTGTTGCTGTGACCAGACAACATGCGGTCTAAGGAACTCTCAATTGAGGTGAAGCAGAACATCCTGAGGCTGAAAAAAAAAAGAAAAAATCCATCAGAGAGATAGCAGACATGCTTGGAGTAGCAAAATCAACAGTCGGGTACATTCTGAGAAAAAAGGAATTGACTGGTGAGCTTGGGAACTCAAAAAGGCCTGGGCGTCCACGGATGACAACAGTGGTGGATGATCGCCGCATACTTTCTTTGGTGAAGAAGAACCCGTTCACAACATCAACTGAAGTCCAGAACACTCTCAGTGAAGTAGGTGTATCTGTCTCTAAGTCAACAGTAAAGAGAAGACTCCATGAAAGTAAATACAAAGGGTTCACATCTAGCTGCAAACCATTCATCAATTCCAAAAATAGACAGGCCAGAGTTAAATTTGCTGAAAAACACCTCATGAAGCCAGCTCAGTTCTGGAAAAGTATTCTATGGACAGATGAGACCGAGACCAAGATCAACCTGTACCAGAATGATGGGAAGAAAAAAGTTTGGAGAAGAAAGGGAACGGCACATGATCCAAGGCACACCACATCCTCTGTAAAACATGGTGGAGGCAACGTGATGGCATGGGCATGCATGGCTTTCAATGGCACTGGGTCACTTGTGTTTATTGATGACATAACAGCAGACAAGAGTAGCCGGATGAATTCTGAAGTGTACCGGGATATACTTTCAGCCCAGATTCAGCCAAATGCCGCAAAGTTGATCGGACGGCGCTTCATAGTACAGATGGACAATGACCCCAAACATACAGCCAAAGCTACCCAGGAGTTCATGAGTGCAAAAAAGTGGAACATTCTGCAATGGCCAAGTCAATCACCAGATCTTAACCCAATTGAGCATGCATTTCACTTGCTCAAATCCAGACTTAAGACGGAAAGACCCACAAACAAGCAAGACCTGAAGGCTGCGGCTGTAAAGGCCTGGCAAAGCATTAAGAAGGAGGAAACCCAGCGTTTGGTGATGTCCATGGGTTCCAGACTTAAGGCAGTGATTGCCTCCAAAGGATTCGCAACAAAATATTGAAAATAAAAATATTTTGTTTGGGTTTGGTTTATTTGTCCAATTACTTTTGACCTCCTAAAATGTGGAGTGTTTGTAAAGAAATGTGACAATTCCTACAATTTCTATCAGATATTTTTGTTCAAACCTTCAAATTAAACGTTACAATCTGCACTTTAATTCTGTTGTAGAGGTTTCATTTCAAATCCAATGTGGTGGCATGCAGAGCCCAACTCGCGAAAATTGTGTCACTGTCCAAATATTTCTGGACCTAACTATAAGTAGTGTAACGTGTGTAAGCGATGTTGTGCGCCACGGGCAGCGATTTGCCAGTGACACACAACCGGCGGGGGCAGGTACGCTCGCTAGCGATATCGCTGCGTGTGAAGCTCGCTTTACTTGCGGAAGACACGCCCTCTATCTCCATAGCGGAGAGGCAGGATTTCCGCAGGAATAATTGACATGCAGTTACGTGCGGCTGCGGTACATCCCCAGCATATTCCGCAGCCGCACATACCGCAGCATGGACACATCACTCCCCATGTCCCATAGGATAACATAGGGAATTGTCTGTACTTGCTAAAACCTGCGGATTTACCTAGAATATCCAGATAAATCCGCAGGTTTTCCGTGGCAAAATCCGCGGGTACATTGTCCCGTGGGCACATAGCCTTAGGGCTTGTTTACACATTGGTGTCTTTGCCGTGGGGGGAAAAAAAAAAAAAACTAAATTTTAAAACAAACAAGAAAAAAAAAATCTACCCACCCACAGCAAAAAACTATGACTGGAAGGTCTTAAAAACACTGGCAAAATAAAATGCAAAAAGAATTGACATGCTGCATCTTCAAACAAAAACAACTAAAAAGGTGCACTGCGCGTGGCAGCAAAATAGAAACCTCAGATTTTGCTGGGGGTTGGGGAGGAAATGCATGCATTTGGATGCCTCTTTGCGACCTTAAAAATGCATCAAAAATGCACTAAAAGATGCAGTGTGTGAACATGCCTTAGGCTATATTCACACATTGTGTTTTTGCAGTGCTTTTTTTCCCTGACTAAAATGTGATCTTGTGGCAGGATGTTTCCTGGGAGTCATCTGTGCTTTTTGACACTTTTTTGGGTCGTTTTTGACACGGTTTTTCACCAAAGTGGATTGTTTAAATGTAAAACCATTGCAAAAACGTTGCCAAGAATTGACATGTTCATTGTTTAAAAACCTGACCAAAAACACAGGTTTTGACAAAACAGTCAGGAAAAAAATCCGGAGGACTGTGTGTGTGTGTGTGTGTGTGTGTGTGTGTGTGTGTGTGTGTGTGTGTGTGTGTGTGTGTGTGAGACTGTGTCGGTACTATAAAAAGCATCATTTTATTAGCATGGATTTGCATAAAACCAAGGCAAATCCACAGCTAAAGAGCGCTATATGTGAACATAGCCTTAGGCTGTGTGCGCATGCTGCGGGGTTTTTTCTATGCATTTTTTCTTGCAGATTTTAATCAATCTGCAAGGGAAAACGAATCCCCAGCAAAGTCTATGAGAATCTTGAAATGTGCCCACTTTGCAGATTTTCTTTTCCCTTGCAGAGTTAGGTGCAGAAAAAAAGTGTGCACTGAATAGTTGACATGTCAATTGTTTCAGCGTTTTTTCCAGCGTTATTCCTATTTAAAAGCACAAAAAAAAAGTGAAAAATGCAAAACTACAGCAAAAAAAAAAAAAAAAAAAAATGCACATTTTTGCAAAAATAATGATACCGGTGTCAGTGTTTTGGATCGGTGAGTTTTTACGTATTGACAAAAATTAAACTACAAAGCTTCTATTCTTTGCAAAGTTTAGCACCGACAGCAGACGGATGCCCTCCGTATTTTTCACGGATCCTTGGACTTGTATCAGTACTTTTCATTCGTGCTGCTGGAAAAAAGATGGACGTTTCCAGGAGTTTTGCACGGACACACAGTCAGTAAACAAGCATGGACACGTATTCAGCCCATAGACTGTAATAGGCACGTGATGTATCTGCGAAAAAGACGGATAGGACACGCAAGCGCAACACGGACTTCTGAAGAAAACCCAACACGTATGGTATCGATTTTTCAGCCAGCGGAGTTTTTGCAATGAATCAGCCACCCGTAAATAGAAATTTACCTTGTCACTTCACTCATTCACATTTTGCAAATCAACAGGGCCCCATCCTTTGCAAACAGAACTGATGCCACTAGTAATGCCACACAACTCTTTGGCAAAGTTCCCAAAAGTTCAATGTGTGACTGACACTTGCACTAGACCTTGGCTACAAAAAGGCACAGGAAATACATAGGAAATAGTGACAGTAACATGAAAACACATTGTGTGCAATTATTTTTCATACAGGGAAAATGTTGGATAGAACTTGCAAAATGCATGTAAAATGTAAGCAATTTTTATAGCTTGAAAAAAGGCCCTTTGTCGGATGAAACTTTTTTTTGCACTTGTTCCTTCTGTATGATGGGACAAATAAAGATATATAGATGGAGACGAGCTTCTCGGTACCTTGGAATTTTTGGGGTTCTCTATAAATTGCAAGTGCTGCAGAAGTTTTAAAGGGAACCAGTCACATGAAAAATGCTATAACCTGCAGATATGGGGACCATCTTCAGGTACTAGTGTTTGGAACATGCCCGGCGCCTGCACTTTAAACCCCGGTGCCGGGAGGAAATTAACTTTAATCCTCCCGACAGCATTTGAGCTTCAGTCATAGGGGCAGGGCTGGTGCAGGTTCAGTCACTGCTCTGTGTTTGGAGATCAGCAGCTACCACTGTGCCTCGAACACTGATTGACAACCTCCTCTAATAAATGAGCGGCTGTCAGTTAGTGGTGATGGGGGGGGAAAAAATATACAGCCACTGCTTGCCATACACAGAGCACTGTCTGATCCC
>NC_134363.1:153379014-153544014 GCF_048569485.1 Anomaloglossus baeobatrachus | reverse complement strand
AGTCTCTGGGAGCCCCGTTGTGTGCAAGTCTCTGGGAGCCCCGTTGTGTGCAAGTCTCTGGGAGCCCCGTTGTGTGCAAGTCTCTGGGAGCCCCGTTGTGTGCAAGTCTCTGGGAGCCCCGTTGTGTGCAAGTCTCTGGGAGCCCCGTTGTGTGCAAGTCTCTGGGAGCCCCGTTGTGTGCAAGTCTCTGGGAGCCCCGTTGTGTGCAAGTCTCTGGGAGCCCCGTTGTGTGCAAGTCTCTGGGAGCCCCGTTGTGTGCAAGTCTCTGGGAGCCCCGTTGTGTGCAAGTCTCTGGGAGCCCCGTTGTGTGCAAGTCTCTGGGAGCCCCGTTGTGTGCAAGTCTCTGGGAGCCCCGTTGTGTGCAAGTCTCTGGGAGCCCCGTTGTGTGCAAGTCTCTGGGAGCCCCGTTGTGTGCAAGTCTCTGGGAGCCCCGTTGTGTGCAAGTCTCTGGGAGCCCCGTTGTGTGCAAGTCTCTGGGAGCCCCGTTGTGTGCAAGTCTCTGGGAGCCCCGTTGTGTGCAAGTCTCTGGGAGCCCCGTTGTGTGCAAGTCTCTGGGAGCCCCGTTGTGTGCAAGTCTCTGGGAGCCCCGTTGTGTGCAAGTCTCTGGGAGCCCCGTTGTGTGCAAGTCTCTGGGAGCCCCGTTGTGTGCAAGTCTCTGGGAGCCCCGTTGTGTGCAAGTCTCTGGGAGCCCCGTTGTGTGCAAGTCTCTGGGAGCCCCGTTGTGTGCAAGTCTCTGGGAGCCCCGTTGTGTGCAAGTCTCTGGGAGCCCCGTTGTGTGCAAGTCTCTGGGAGCCCCGTTGTGTGCAAGTCTCTGGGAGCCCCGTTGTGTGCAAGTCTCTGGGAGCCCCGTTGTGTGCAAGTCTCTGGGAGCCCCGTTGTGTGCAAGTCTCTGGGAGCCCCGTTGTGTGCAAGTCTCTGGGAGCCCCGTTGTGTGCAAGTCTCTGGGAGCCCCGTTGTGTGCAAGTCTCTGGGAGCCCCGTTGTGTGCAAGTCTCTGGGAGCCCCGTTGTGTGCAAGTCTCTGGGAGCCCCGTTGTGTGCAAGTCTCTGGGAGCCCCGTTGTGTGCAAGTCTCTGGGAGCCCCGTTGTGTGCAAGTCTCTGGGAGCCCCGTTGTGTGCAAGTCTCTGGGAGCCCCGTTGTGTGCAAGTCTCTGGGAGCCCCGTTGTGTGCAAGTCTCTGGGAGCCCCGTTGTGTGCAAGTCTCTGGGAGCCCCGTTGTGTGCAAGTCTCTGGGAGCCCCGTTGTGTGCAAGTCTCTGGGAGCCCCGTTGTGTGCAAGTCTCTGGGAGCCCCGTTGTGTGCAAGTCTCTGGGAGCCCCGTTGTGTGCAAGTCTCTGGGAGCCCCGTTGTGTGCAAGTCTCTGGGAGCCCCGTTGTGTGCAAGTCTCTGGGAGCCCCGTTGTGTGCAAGTCTCTGGGAGCCCCGTTGTGTGCAAGTCTCTGGGAGCCCCGTTGTGTGCAAGTCTCCGGGAGCCCCGTTGTGTGCAAGTCTCCGGGAGCCCCGTTGTGTGCAAGTCTCCGGGAGCCCCGTTGTGTGCAAGTCTCCGGGAGCCCCGTTGTGTGCAAGTCTCCGGGAGCCCCGTTGTGTGCAAGTCTCCGGGAGCCCCGTTGTGTGCAAGTCTCCGGGAGCCCCGTTGTGTGCAAGTCTCCGGGAGCCCCGTTGTGTGCAAGTCTCCGGGAGCCCCGTTGTGTGCAAGCCTCCGGGAGCCCCGTTGTGTGCAAGCCTCCGGGAGCCCCGTTGTGTGCAAGCCTCCGGGAGCCCCGTTGTGTGCAAGCCTCCGGGAGCCCCGTTGTGTGCAAGCCTCCGGGAGCCCCGTTGTGTGCAAGCCTCCGGGAGCCCCGTTGTGTGCAAGCCTCCGGGAGCCCCGTTGTGTGCAAGCCTCCGGGAGCCTCGTTCTTGCTTTTATAGACTTTTATTGAGCACTTGTGACGTAACTTCTGATATCTGACCAGTGAGACCTTACAGGTACAAGATGGCGCCACAGGATCAGTAGACGAAGACTGCGGAGGATAAACAGTGGGCAGGACATAAAGCAGCACTCCAGTGCTGAAAAGCAAACAAAGGCTGGTTGGTGCTTTAATAGATTTCATTAATATCAACTAGTTCAGGACCAGGCACACTTTCTGGGTTTCTCATTTATTTATTTTTTCACACACTGTGCTCACTATAAGATATTACAGGGAATCTTTCAGCAAGTTTGTGCTACCTCATCTGAGAGCAGAATAATGTACGCAAAGAGATCCTGAATCCAACGATGTATCACTTAGATTACTAGCTGCAGTAATTCTTACACGATCAGAATTTTTAGATTTAGCCTTGTCACAGAGCTGAGAGAGTTGTACCCACCCACACCAGGCTCCCTATGTATAATGTCTATAGACTGTGAGCTTCCAATAACAGGAAGTGGTGTGGTCCACTTAGCTAAGCTTGTCCAGCAATGATAAGCTCCTGGTGCTAAAACAATCATTGCAAGTAAACAACAGCAAAGAGCTTGCTAAGAGACTCATCTCTGTAATCTGTGGTTGAGCCCCCCCCCCCCCCCCTACCTCATGCTGTCTACCTGCTGTCAGATCGCTTTATAAGGCCTTTGTGGAACATTTTAATATAGTAATGCATTCTTTTTATAGCTGATTTCACCTGTAACTGGGGCTGGTATATTGGCCCCAGTTACAGAGAATATTCAACCTCCTGGCTGCATAGCAAAGCTGACTGGATCTCCAATGACCCAGCAGCTCCTGCAACCTTCTTACACCCAGCAATGAATGGACCACTGTGTCTGGATGGGGAAGCACTATTGGCACTTTATATGAACTACTAGCTGTAGTACCCGGGCGTTGCCCGTGATATTAACTGTCTGTCTCTCTCCCAGTCTCTGTCTCTTTCCCTGTCTGTCTCTGTGTGTCTGTCTGTGTGTTTATGTCTGTCTCTCTATCTCTTTCCCCGTCTGTCTCTTTTCCCGTCTGTCTCTGTCTGTTGCTTTGCGCGTCTCTCTGTTTTTTTACGCATCTGTCTTTGCGCGTCTGACTCTGTCTCTTTGCACGTCTGTCTCTTTGCGCATCTGTCTCCCTCTGTCTCTTTATGCGTCTGTCTCTGTCTCTTTGTCCTTCTCTGTCTGTTTCTTTATGCGTCTGTCTCTGTCTGTTTGTCTCTGTCTGTGTCTCTCTGTCTGTCTGTCTGTTTCTGTCTCTTTGTGCATCTATCTCTGTCTGTCTGTCTCTGTGTCTCTTTCCCTGTCTGTCTGTGCCTGTCTCTTTGTCTGTCTCTCTGTGTCTCTTTCCCTGTCTGTCCGTGCCTGTCTCTTTGTCTGTCTGTCTGTCTCTGTGTCTCTTTCCCTGTCTGTCTGTGCCTGTCTCTCTTTGTCTGTCTGTCTGTCTCTGTGTCTCTTTCCCTGTCTGTCTGTGCCTGTCTCTCTTTGTCTGTCTGTCTGTCTGTGTCTCTTTCCCTGTCTGTCTGTGCCTGTCTCTCTTTGTCTGTCTGTCTGTCTCTGTGTCTCTTTCCCTGTCTGTCTGTGCCTGTCTCTCTTTGTCTGTCTGTCTGTCTCTGTGTCTCTTTCCCTGTCTGTCTGTGCCTGTCTCTCTTTGTCTGTCTGTCTGTCTCTGTGTCTCTTTCCCTGTCTGTCTGTGCCTGTCTCTCTTTGTCTGTCTGTCTCTGTGTCTCTTTCCCTGTCTGTCTGTGCCTGTCTCTCTTTGTCTGTCTGTCTGTCTCTGTGTCTCTTTCCCTGTCTGTCTGTGCCTGTCTCTCTTTGTCTATCTGTCTGTCTCTGTGTCTCTTTCCCTGTCTGTGCCTGTCTCTTTGTCTGTCTGTCTGTCTCTGTGTCTCTTTCCCTGTCTGTCTGTGCCTGTCTCTCTTTGTCTGTCTGTCTGTCTCTGTGTCTCTTTCCCTGTCTGTCTGTGCCTGTCTCTCTTTGTCTGTCTGTCTCTGTGTCTCTTTCCCTGTCTGTCTGTGCCTGTCTCTCTTTGTCTATCTGTCTTTCTCTGTGTCTCTTTCCCTGTCTGTCTGTGCCTGTCTCTCTTTGTCTATCTGTCTGTCTCTGTGTCTCTTTCCCTGTCTGTCTGTGCCTGTCTCTCTTTGTCTGTCTGTCTGTCTCTGTGTCTCTTTCCCTGTCTGTGCCTGTCTCTTTGTCTGTCTGTCTGTCTCTGTGTCTCTTTCCCTGTCTGTCTGTGCCTGTCTCTCTTTGTCTGTCTGTCTCTCCGTTTGTCTCTATCCTTCTCCACAGACATCTTATTACCTCACACATAAGCTTGTTATACTATGGAATGTCTTTCGTTCCTGTAGCAAGCAATAAGAGCTGCTAATAATAACCGGTGGCTTCCAGCTCCATTGACTCTAAGGGGTACTTTGCACACTACGATATCACAGGTGCGATGTCAGTGGGGTCAAATCGAAAGTGACTCACATCCAGTGTCGCTGTCGACATCGTAATGTGTAAAGCCTTTTACATACGATTAACGAGCGCAAAAGCGCCGTTATCGTATGATCGGTGTAGGGTCCGACATTTCCAATAATGCCGCTGCAGCGACGGTACGATGTTGTTCCTCGCTGCTGCGGCAGCACACATCGCTGTGTATGAAGCCGCAGGAGCGAGGAACATCTCCTACCTGCGTCCCGGCTGCAATGCGGAAGGAATGAGGTGGGCGGGATGTTTACGTCCCGCTCATCTCCGCTTCTATTGGCCGCCTGCCCTGTGACATTGCTGTGACGCCGCACGACCCGCTCTCTTAGTAAGAAGGCGGTTCGCCGGCCAGAGCGACGTCGCATGGCAGGTGAGTGCATGTGAAGCTGCCGTAGCGATAATGTTCACTACGGCAGCTATGACAAGATATCGCATGTGCGACGGGGGCGGGGACTATCGCTGCAGCATCAGTAAAACATTGTTACCGATGTTGCAGCGTGCAAAGTACCCCTAATGGAGGCAGGATTTTTAGAGAGTAACTGTAAAGTGTGGGGTTAAATTTTTTGGTCAAAACATAGTCTATGACGTTCCCTGAGTCACATGGGTCGTCTCTGCAAAATTTCGTGATTGTAAATGCGATGATGCGGATTCCTTTAGCGGACACACACACATACACACACATACACACACATACACACACATACACACACATACACATACATACATACATACATACATACATACATACATACATACATACATACATACATACATACATACATTGTCTCATTGTTGCCCTAAGTGCCTCCCGTAATCTACAATTCCCCAAGTGCCAGTCAATCACAAAGCCCCCATTGCCTTACACAGTGCTCCCCCTTACTCCCCAGTGCCATCACTGTTCTCTCAGATATAGTGACTTACCTGCTCTAGGTCATTTCAGGCCTTAGAAATGTAACTGAAAAGGGTATTACTTTATTGGAAAACCCTTGTTTACTGCTCCAGTTTGTTTAACCCCTTCACGACTGGACGATTTTTCGCTTTCTGTTTTTTTGGGGTTTTTTCGCCATTCTTCCGAGAGATATAACTTTTTTTTATTTTTCAGTCAGTATGGTCATGTGCGGGCGTGTTTTTTTTGCGGAACGAGCTGTACTTTTAAATGCAACCATGAGTTTTACCATATAAAGTACTGGAAAATGGAAATAAAATTCCAAACGCAGAAAAAATGCGAAAAAAGTGTGATGGTACTATTGTGTGGGTCGTCATCTACCGGAAATAGGGGGCGGAGTTGCCATGGTTTTTTTTTTTTTTTGAAAATCAGAGCGGCAATCTTCTCTATGGTGCCTGTGCTCGGTTACCATGGCTGACAAGCAGTCAGCTGCGTCTCCTTCGCCTCCCTCCTCCCCAAAGCCTCCCTCTGATCATGATACTGCCTCCCTGAAGCGGCAGCAGAGAGGTGGCAAGGATGACCGTGTCGGATGACAGTGTCACTGGCTCGGGGGTCAAGCGTGGGATGACTGACGACCGGTCCTCCAAGCGGAAGGACCCTGACTCTCCTGACAGAAAAAGGCCCTCTAAAGGAGGGAAGTCAGATGAGGGCCCTGCTGACCCGGTATAGCCTCTTGCATCGGTGGGTCAGTGCTACCTCATGAGTTCCGCTTCTAACCGGCGGTCGTCTTGTCTGTGTTTTTTATAGGATCGCAGTAAACCTAAGAAGTGTTTATCTAAATCCAGACATAAGGAATGTGCCTTGTGCTGTAAAGAACTTTCTGGTTCCTGGACTAAGAGACTGTGCAAAGGCTGCATTCAGCAGACTTTGTCGGAGGAACAGCCGGGATTTGCCTCCGATCTCCGGTCCATCATACGGGAAGAGGTCAGGGACTCCCTCCGATCCCTGTCTGGGGCGCAGAGTGCTGGGGGTTCTAGGCCCCCTTCGCCTACCCTCGAGGACTCTGATAGGTCTGATGGGGAATGTGATTCCTCTGGCTCTACTTCCCGCTCCTCTTCAGATAGCGACTCAGGGGGTCGCCAGTGCTTCCCAATCGAAAATATGAAGAAGTTGGTTAAGGCGGTGCGGACCACTATGGGCATCCCGGATGAGAAACCTGAAAAATCTATCCAGGATAGGATGTTCGGGGGCATGGAGCAGAAAAAACGACGCTCCTTCCCGGTGGTGGATAAAGTACAGGCCTTGATTGCCCTGGAATGGAAAAGACCTGATAAGAAGCATTCCCTTCCAGGCGCCTTTAAGAGAAAATATCCGTTTGAGGAGGCCTCCTGCTCCACATGGGATAAGGCGCCAAAATTGGATGTGGCTGTCGCTAAGGCGTCCAAAAAGTTTGCCTTGCCATTTGAGGACATGGGCTCCTTGAAAGACCCGTTGGATAAGAAAGCTGATCACTTCCTGAAGATTACCTGGGAAGCTTCTGCTGGAGGACTGAGACCCACCATTGCGGCTACATGTACGGCTAGATCCCTGACTATATGGATTGACGAACTGGAAGACCAGTTTAGATCACGGGCACCTAAGGAGGAGATTGCTTCCTCCCTCTCCAAATTGCGGGGGGCGGCGGCCTTCCTTGCGGACGCCTCGGCGGACTCCACTAAGTTGGCTGCAAAGTCAGCGTCCCTCTCCAATGCGGCTAGAAGAGCTCTCTGGCTGAAATGCTGACCGGGGGATCTGCAAACTAAGTCTAAACTTTGCAATATCCCTTGTCAAGGTGAATATCTGTTCGGGCCGGTCCTGGATGACATCCTGGAAAAAGCTAGCGACAAGAAAGGCGGCTTTCCCTTTCCGTCGTTTCCTTCTTCACGGCGGTCCTTTCGGAGGAAGCCATTTCGCCGCCCCACCTGGCCCCGGGATCGGAATACCTGGTCCGATAGAAAGAATCCGGGAAAGGGGTTCATGTTCAAGGGCCCCTCAAAAGATCAGACTAAGTCGTCCAAGTGACTCGCTTTCCCAGGTCGGAGGGAGGCTCTCTCAGTTCCTTCCGGCTTGGGAAAGGATTTCATCCAGTGCATGGATCCTGGGCCTCATACGCTCAGGCCTCCGGCTCCCCTTCCATCACCCTCCTCCTCCCCGATTCCTGGTTACCCCTCTGCGTCGTTCTCCGGCGGAACAGCGGGCTTTGGAAGCAGAGGTCCGTCACCTCCTCTTCAAGGGGGTTCTAATGGAAGTTCCCGCACGGGAACAAGGAGAAGGATTCTACTCCACCCTCTTTCTGGTGGGGAAGCCCGACAGTTCCTATCGCACAATCATCAACCTGAAAGCCCCCAACCGGTTCCTTCATATAGACAGCTTCAAGATGGAGTCCGTGCGGTCCATCGTGAAATATCTGTATCCCCATTGTCACATGGCTGTCATAGACTTGCGCGATGCATATTATCATGTCCCAATCCACTCTCTCTTCCAATGCTTCCTCTAGAATAGCCCTCCACATGGACGGTCGGGTCTGCCACTTTCAATACAAAGCCCTCCCCTTCGGTCTGGCCATCGCCCCGAGAATTTTTACGAAGATAATAGCAGAAATGTTGGCATATCTGCGTCAGAGAGAGGTCCTTCTGATTCCTTATCTTGACGACTTCTTGATTGTGGGCGCCTCAGCTCGCCATTGTGCGGCCCTTCTACGGCAGGTGCAAGCTTCCCTGCGGGAGTTGGGCTGGTTGATAAACGAGGAGAAGTCCAGATTAATCCCCTCCAAGGTTCAGCTGTTTCTGGGACTCACTTGGGACTCCAACACTCAACTATGTCGGTTGCCTCCTTCCAAAGTGGAAGCCCTCCAGACCCAGATAGACCGGACTCTGCGGCACCAGCACATGTCTCTCCGGGGTGCGATGTCCCTCCTGGGCTCCCTGACTGTGGCCATCCCGGCCGTCCGATGGGCTCAGGCACACACCAGGGTCCTGCAGTGGAATATCTTGCAGCATCAGACCGCTCACTGAGACCATCTGGACAGACTCATCATTCTCGACCATCGCATATTGCAGTCCCTCTATTGGTGGCTAGATCCAATCCACTTGGGCAGAGGGGTGCCTTGGATGGCGCCGGAGCCCGTGGTGGTAACCACCGACGCCAGTCTCTACGGTTGGGGTGCACACTTGGACACTAAGTTCATTCAGGGACGATGGTCTGGAGGAGAAGCTCAAAGTTCCTCGAACACAAGGGAATTGCTGGCGGTGGAAAAGGCGTTAGGTCATTTCCTGCCGTTATTGCGGGGTCGCCATGTGAAAGTTCTGTCGGACAACCAAGCGACAGTAGCGTATCTCAACCACCAGGGGGGTACTCGCTCCAGGCACCTCATGTCCATCACAAGCAGGATCATGTCTCAGGCTCCCTGTCGCCAGTGCACATCCGAGGGAAGGAGAACATTTTGGCGGACTTTCTCAGTCGCACCCAGTTTCACCAAGGCGAATATGGCCTCTAAATCAGTCCGTTTTCGACAGGATAACGGAGATGTGGGGGGTTCCCGAGAGAGACCTCTTTGCAACCCGAACCAACAGGAAGGTTCCCCGATTCTGTTCCCTGGATCCGAGGGATCATCCCCACTCGGTGGACGCCCTATTACTCAGATGGGACTTCCGCTTCGCATATGCCTTCCCTCCGATCATCCTCCTCCCTGCAGTGCTCAGGAAGATACGGGAGGATCAAGCAGCCGTGATTCTCATAGCACCCTTTTGGCCAAAGAGACCTTGGTTTTATTGGCTGACGCATCTGTCCATCACCAATCCGTGGGTTCTCCTGGACCTACCGGATCTCCTATCCCAGGGTCCAGCCTTCCACCCGCAGAACACCAGGTTACACCTGACGGCGTGGCGCTTGAGCGGTCACTGTTAGGCAATAAGGGGTTTTCTCCGGGTCTGATCTCCACCTTGATGCAGTGTCGAAAGCCTGTCACTACTCGTATTTATGGGCGCATTTGGGCCAAATTCCTGGCCTCTACGGGTGCGGATCCTACTAAGCCACCTTCTGTCCCGATTGTCCTAGAATTCCTCCAGAGGGGTTGGGAACTGGGTCTGTCGGTTAGTACCCTAAAGGTGCAAATCTCCACACTGAGCGCCTTGTATAACCATGCCCTGGCCGGAGATCCCTGGGTGTCTAGGTTCGTTAGGTCCTGTGCTAGGTCTAGGCCTCGGGGCAACATGCCACTGCCGTCCTGGGACCTTAACTTGGTCCTTTCAGCTTTAACATGGCCCCCGTTTGAGCCCTTGGATTCTATCTCACTCAAGCATCTGTCCCTCAAAACGATTCTCCTGGTCGCACTCACTTCCACCCGTAGGGTTAGTGACCTTCAGGCCTTATCCATTTCTCCTCCGTATACCCAGTTTTTTGATGACCGAGTGGTTTTAAGACTGACCCTGCCTATGTGCCGAAGGTGCATTCCCACTTCCATAGATCACAAGAAATAGTGCTCCCCTCTTTTTATGCCAACCCTTCTACTCCGGAGGAGATGGGATGGCACTGCCTGGATGTTAGGCATTGTGTTCAACGGTATCTGTTGCTCACCTCAGAAGGGAGGAGGGATAAGTCTCTGTTTGTAGTCTTCCAGGGTTGTAGGAAGGGGCTTAAGGCTTCTAAATCCACCTTGGCCAGGTGGATCAGGGATGCCATCTCTGTTGCTTACACGGCCGGGGGTGAAGCCGTACCTCCTGGTCTGTAGGCGCACTCCACGCGAGCGATGGCATCTTCCTGGGTGGAGAGGTCAGAGGTCTCTATCGAGCAAATATGTAAGGCGGCAACCTGGTCTTCTCCGTTCACCTTTTTTAATCACTATCGCCTTGATTTGTCGTTCACCGACATCACCTTTGGGAGACGGGTTCTGCAAACTGTTGTCCCTCCCTAGGTCTTCCTCTCTGTAATTCTCTCGTGGTGCCGTCATGGGGGCTGGAAAAATACGTAATTACTTACCGGTAATGTGTTTTTTCTAAACTCATGACGGCACCCTTACATTCCCTCCCTGCACTTAGGGGTTGCTAGTTTGCTTCCTTTTTCGCTCCTCTTCACTGGGCGGTTATGGTGGCGGGATATGTTTTAACGATGTTCCTTGTTTCGGAGGTCCTGTCATGCTCGGTAATCAACTGATGCGGGGAGAGGTGCCGCCCCTTTTTATTCTGGAGGTTTCCTGTCCTTGAAGGGCGGATCCCCTCTCTCTCGTGGTGCCGTCATGGGTTCAGAAAAAACACATTACCGGTAAGTAATTACGTATTTTCAGTCACTAACCAGCAGCTCTGCTACCTCCTCATCTCTGCAGGTGGCTCCCAGTCCTACACCCCACCTGTATCCCTATCCAGCAGTGTTCTAAGCCACTGTAAGCCCTATCCCTACAGATACTGTAGTTAGTTCTGTTCTCACTAACAGCTAATCCTGTATGTTCCCTCTTTCTACAGGCCTTGTTTTTACTTTCCGTCCCCGGTCTTTTTTACATTATTTCCCTGGGACCTGGACCTGTCTACAAGTATCCTCTCTCAGGTGCCATTCCCACACCCCAAGTGCCCTTGTGTATGATAACGCAGTAGTTCTTAGCATTTGTCTGCTCTATCCTCTTCCTTGATATAGGTAGGTTGAAAGGGGTTAGGCCGCGCTATCACCCAGACATCAATGTTGATCAATTAATCTCTGTATTTCTTTGCACAGGTCAACGCGTTTCAGAGATCTTGTCTCCTTCATCAGGACATCAAAGAGGAAACCAACAATCTCTTTTGCTGATTTCTTTTTTTTGATGTCCTGATGAAGCAGATCAGATTTCTGAAACGTGTTGACCTGTGCAAAGAAATAAAGAGATTAATTGATCAACATTGATGTCGGATTGATAGCGCTGCATAACCCATTCTGCCTACCTATATGTTGATTGCTCGTCACTGGGGGCTGCAGCTCTTCGCCTCAGTACCTTGCCATTGTAGGAGTTGTAACTATCATAACCCCTCCAGGTGAATGTGAATACTTGCTGTCATACCTGGTAGGACCCTATTTGCGCTTTCCTTCACAGCCTTCTCCATATCTCCTATTCTCTTTTTTGACAGGCTCTACGCAGACCCTGCCGACTACTTCCAGCTTCTTAACAGTGTCACCCACGCAAGTTCCCACATTGATATCTGCCAATCTAGCTCTTTAAAATTCTACTTTACAAAATTTTGTTTTAAAATTAATTTATAAATAAATACAGGGGGTTTTTTTTACTATTCTTTTACCATTCTTGTTATTAGCATTTTGTAAAACAATAATTCAACTACCATGGGTGCAGAATTATTAGGCAAGTTGCATTTTAGAGGATTTTTTTTATTATTGGTCAACAACTATCTTCTCAATCAACCCAAAAGACTCAAATATCAAAGCTTAATATTTTTGGAAGTTGCAGTGGGTTTTTTTAGATTTGGCTATCTTAGGAGGATATCTGTTTGTGCAGGTAACTATTACTGTGCAGAATTATTAGGCAAATTAATAAAAAACAAATATATTCCCATCTCACTTGTTTATTTTCACCAGGTAAACCAATATAACTGCACAAATTTAGAAATACACATTTCTGACATGCAAAAACAAAACCCAAAAAATGAGTGCCCAATATAGCTACCTTTCTTTATGATGACACTCAGCAGCCGACCATCCATAGATTCTGTCAGTTGCTTGATGTGTTTACGATCAACATTGCGTGCAGCAGCCACCACAGCCTCCAGACTCTGCTCCGAGAGGTGGATTGTTTTCTCACATTTTATGAAGGACCACAGGTTCTCTATGGGGTTCAGATCAGGTGAACAAGGGGGCCATGTCATTATTTTTTCATCTTTTAGACCTTTACTGGCCAGCCACGCTGTGGATTAGTTGGATGCAAGTGATGGAGTATTGTCCTGCATGAAAATCATGTTTTTCTTGAACGATACCGACTTCTTCCTGTACCACTGCTTGAAGAAGTTGTCTTCCAGAAACTGGCAGTAGGTCTGGGAGTTGAGCTTCACTCCATCCTCAACCCGAAAAGGTCCCACAAGTTCATCTTTGATGATCCCAGCCCATACCAGTAGCCCACCTCCACCTTGCTGGCGTCGGAGTCGGAGTGGAGCTCTCTGCCCTTTACTGATCCAGCCTCTGGCCCATCCATCTGGCCCATCAAGAGTCACTCTCATTTCATCAGTCCATAAAACCTTTGAAAAATCAGTCTTAAGATATTTCTTGGCCCAGTCTTAAGATAAAACCTCATGTTTCTTGTTCAGAGGTGGTGGTTTTTCAGCCTTCCTTACCTTGGCCATGTTCCTGAGTATGGCACACCTTGTGCTTTTTGATACTCCAGTAACGCTGCAGCTCTGAAATATGGCCAAACTGGTGGCAAATGGCATCTTGGCAGCTTCAGGCTTGATTTTCCTTAATTCACGGGCAGTTATTTTACGCCTTTTTTGCCCAACACACTTCTTGCGACCCTGTTGGCTATTTGCCATGAAACGCTTGATTGTTCGGTGATCACGCTTCAAAAATTTGTCAATTTCTAGACTGCTGCATCTCTCTGCAAGACAGCTCACAATATGGACTTTTCAGAACCCGTCAAATATCTCTTCTGTCCCATTTTGCCAAAGGAAAGGAAGTTGCCTAATAATTAAGCACACCTTATATAGGGTGTTGATGTCATTACACCGCACCCCTCCTCATTGCAGAGAGGCACATCACCTGATTTACTTAATTGGTAGTTGGCTCTCAGCCTATACAGCTTGGAGTAGGACAACATGTATAAAAAGTATCATGGGATCAAAATACTCATTTGCCTAATAATTCTGCACACAGTGTATGTATTTTCTAAAGGGTTTTTAAGGATTCACTATACAGTGGAACCTTGGTTTACGAGAACAATCCGTTCTGGGACTGTGCTTGTAAACCAAGATACTTGTCTCGCATAGCAAGATTTCCCATAGGAAATCATTGCAATGCAGACAATTCATTCCACAACTTGTTCAATGTCCCATCCTGGTCCCCTATTGTGCATTCCACACATGCACAAACACACACATATTATGCTCACCTTACCTTCCGTTCCATCGCCGGCCTCCTGTTTCTTGTAGTTCGCCGCTACAGGATGTGTATCCGGTAACCATCGCGACGATGGAGGAACTTCCGCTGTCAGCCGCTACTCAAAGGCAGCGGAAGTTCCGGCGATGGAACGGAAGATAAGGTGAGCATAATATGTGTGTTTGTGTGTGTTTGTGCGGACTGCAAGAGCGGGTTAGAGCGCGGTGGATGTACGGAACCGGAAGTGTGTGCGGTGAGTATTTGCTCGTACGGCAAAGCTTGCTCGTAAACTGAGTTACAAATTTACAGCAAGCTTTGCTCGTATCGCAAATACTCGCAAACCGGGTAACTCGTTAACAGAGGTTCCACTGTATGTCTCAACTAGCCAATCCTCCCTCCCTTTCCCACACCCCCTTTCCGAAACCAGACCTTCTAATCTACTGAGTGCTGGTATCCATTAGTTTTTTAAATGTAGATGGATAGATCGTGCTGACACTAATGAACCTGGAGCCTGCAGGACAGCTTGAATTCTTTGGGAACTTGATTGGGGCCGTTTATCCACCATCCGGACTATCCTGTGTTGCAATCTTTCTTTTGTCTGAAATCCAAGGAGATTAGCTGTGGTGCCATGGGTTGTAAACTTCTGTTGTGCACTGTGGACAAAGGAACATCAAGATCTCTGGAGATCTTGTAACCTTGAGATTAATATTTTTCAACAATGTTGGCTCTCTAGTCCTTAGACAGTTCTCTTCTCCTCTTTCTGTTCTCCATGCTTAGTGTAAGGCCAGAGTCACACTTGGGTAAGACTCGGCGAGTCTTGCATCGGCATCACCCGCACACTCTTGGACAGGAGCAGGTCAGCGGCATGTATTTCTATGCAGCTGACCCGCTCCTGTCCGAGAGTGTGCGGCCACGGCGGGTGATGCCGATGCGAGACTCGCCGAGTCATACGCACGTTTGACTCCGGCCTTAAGGCCACTTTACACACCGAGATATATCTTTGGCAGATCTGTGGTTGCAGTGAAATCATGGACATAGTGTTCCATTTGTACACAGCCACAAACCTGGCACTGATTGTCCACAATTTCACTGCAACCACAGATCTGCCGCAGATTTATCTCTGTGTGTAAAGTGGCCTTTACTCACACTGCACAGATTGAGTCAATTTCTCCTCTTTTTATCTGGTTTCAGGTGTGATTTTCATATTGCCCACACCTGTTACTTGCCCCAGGTTAGTTTGAACGGACATCACATACTTGAAACAAACTTGTTTATCCACAATTTTGGAAATATGGTAACAATTTTGTCTGGTCCATTCTTGAGGTTTTATGTGAAATTATGTCCAACTTGCTTTTTTTTTGTGTTGTTCCAGCTCACACAAAGGAAATAAACATGTGTATAACAAAACATGTTCATTGCAATAATTTTCTTGGATAAATGCTTCATTTTCTGGAACAATATGAAGGGTGCCAACACTTTCAGCCATGACTGTGTATAAGTTTTTTAACAACAACTACTAGTTTATTAAACACAAAACCTTGTAAATAGGGTACATAGCCTGTCAAACTAGATAAATATGGCAACACATGAGAACACCAGAGTATTAGGCTAAAAAATAGTTTTATTAAATACACTTTAAAAGACAAAAAGCAAAAAAGTAATTAATTATAAATAACACTGCATAAAATCCAGACCTAGTGCAAAACAGATATATATATCAAAATTGATCACAAATAACTTAATAGAGGATGGATCCAGATGGCAACAAAATACGCCCTAAAACAGGCAAAAAAGGTCAAACATGCAAAAAAAGCTAAAAAAGACCTTAGTAAAGTGCCCAATGCTGAAAATATTGCACTATTTTAAGCCAAAAAGATTTGGTATCTTGTATATAGATCAAAAAACGAGAGTCCCACTCAGTACATAGTGTGAACAGGTGGGTCCCGATAGGGAAAAAAGGCCAGTGCCAATAAATGCAAGCAGTATATACAGAGAAAGGGCAGGATTAATCAAAAAGGATCCATTACCTCAGAGAGTGGAGCACCAGGACTGGCAACCTCAACATATGTTTCCAAATGGGTCTTCGTCAGGAGGTGTGGCTTATTAGTGTAACACAGGTTTATTTATACAATTGAGTAACCAATCCAAAAGTCAAAGGGCCATCATGTGACCCAAATCATTAGAAACCATCTGGGGCGAACAAAGGGTGTTAGGAAAAAACCCAATCGCAGCAACTAATAAAGCCTGCGTTTCATTAACGGCGGGGGTGAGCCGCACACGTCATGTAGAAAAGGGAATCCCATTTGATCCGAAAACGTCACTGGCGCATGCGCACTGGACCGCAAACCATAAAACAGGAAGTGCCGTGCTTCGGGTAGTGCAGCCTCTGCGTCCCATGTCGCTAGGCGACCGGTGGGCGTGCACCTGTATAGAGCCGAAGCACAGACGATTCCATGGAAGGCAGGCCAGCTAGACGCGCTCTGTGATCGGACAAAAGGCATAGCCCAGTGGTAAAGACCAGGGA
The DNA here is from genome assembly GCF_048569485.1 of Anomaloglossus baeobatrachus. Lineage (NCBI taxonomy): Eukaryota > Metazoa > Chordata > Amphibia > Anura > Aromobatidae > Anomaloglossus > Anomaloglossus baeobatrachus. Next base: position 153,528,118 of record NC_134363.1, on the reverse strand, counting down.
AACCCACATGGCTGTCCAAAGCACACAGTATTATATTGTGTGCACACCGGATCGCAGACAACTACATGTTAGAAAAATGCACCCAGAATATTCATGGATCATAAACATAGATGAAGAAAGGACAAGCATGTTATCCAAACAAAACGGCCCTGAGAGATATATTTAGTAAAATACAGCCACATATAAAGTATATAGAGAAAGAAGAAAGCAGAAGGACGAATAATTATGAACCGCTGGCAGAAAAGATTTTTTCTCTTTTTCTTCCTCTTTTTCTCTTTCTTTCTCACAACGAAAAGAGGCAAAGTACAATACAGAATATTCCTGCACGAGCCATAAGATGACATCATATGATCCAAAGGTCACAGATCAAGCACATTCAGTGATGGAAATGGTACTAGGAAGATAAACATAAAAAAATTAAAAATAATACAAAACAACATTAAAACCTGCAAAAAGAAAAGCAACCTAGCAGATCCCATGGAACCCAAAAATATGAACTACAAAAAGGACGCGAACCCAAAGTTTTCGTTAAGACCTTTCGGAGAAACTGTATCCAGCCTATAAATCCAACGACTTTCTACCTGGGATAGAGACCTAAACAAATCCCCACCCCTACTGCCCAGCGTAACCTGGTCAATCCCCCTTATCTGTAGTAAACTCGAATCACTATTGTGATATGTCCTGAAATGTTTCGCCAAAGTTTTGAGTTGTTCAAAAGATTCCGCTGTCTTAGCCTTATCTATATCACGAACATGCTCCCGTACTCTTTTCTTCAATTCACGAGTGGTCATGCCTACGTAGATTTTTTTACAGGGGCAGGTGGCGTAATAAATTACGCCTTTCGAAGAGCATGTAAGATGATGAAGAATTTGGTAAGTGCGGCTCGAGGTAGAGTTTGTAAAATCCTTACATTTGACTAAATTCAAGCAGGCTTTGCACAACCTGCAAGGAAAGAAGCCTTGATTATTAGCAGGTGTTCTTTTAGTAGGAACTGCCTGATAATGGCTTCTTACAAGGATATCACCTAGATTTTTTGATCGTCTTGCAGTGATCGAGGGTCTTTGGGGGAGAATCCTTCTGAGAACTGGATCAGTGAAAAGAGTTTTCCAATGTCTGTATATAATTTCTTGAAAACCTTTCCATTGGCTATGGAAAGTAGTTATAAGTCTAACAGTGTCCTTGTTTGTTGAAGTGTTAGACTGTTCCCGATACAGTAGATCGTTCCTGGACGAATTTTTGGCGATATTAAAACCATGACGTATCGTCCTATGGCTATAGCCCCTAGCCCTAAAACGATCATAAAGATCTCTTGATTGTTGCCGGAAATGCTCGTCTGATGAGCAAATTCTCCTTAATCTTAAAAATTGGCTGGAAGGGATTCCTCTAGTTGTGCCAGGTGGATGAGCAGAATCAGCACGTAATAAAGCATTACTAGAGGTAGGCTTACGGTAAACACATGTATCCAAATAACCCCGTTCCGTCCTCTGAATATCAATATCCAAGAAACTGAGCCTAGTACCAAACTGGTAAGTCAGTTTTAAATTAATCGTATTGGAATTGAGACAGTCCATAAAGGCTTGCAATTCCTGTATAGTGCCCTCCCAGAGAAACCATACATCATCGATGTATCGAAGCCAATTGTGCACCCGTTCCGTCTGTTGTAAGGGGTTACATACAAAGATTTCCCTCTCCCAAGCTCCAAGGAAAAGATTAGCATAAGAGGGGGCACAAGCCGCCCCCATTGCTGTTCCTTGGAGCTGGAGGTACGTCTGGTCTTTAAAAGTAAAGCAGTTATGCGTTAAAATATATTCCAGTAACATCAATAGAAGTTCTGAAAGAGAAGGTTCCAGGTTGCTATTTTTCAGGAACCAAGAAACTGCTTTTAGGCCATCAGAATGACGAATTGAGGTATACAGGCTTTCTATGTCTGCAGTAACCATAAGCATATTATCCTGTAGGTAGATGTTATCAAAATTAGCTAGAGCAGCGGTAGTATCTTTGAGATACGACGGAAGGGTGGACACAATTGGCTTCAAATAAAAATCGATGAATTGACAGACACTTTCGCACAAACCCCCATTGCCCGAGACTATGGGTCTACCAGGGGGATCCAAGGGGTGTTTGTGCACCTTTGGTAAAAGGTAAAAGGTTGGCAACCTTGGTTTGACTGAAATGATGGCATCACAAATTTTCTTGGATATGATACCCTTATCAAATGCTTCAAGAATAATATCATTCAGCTCCTGTTGGAACTTCGGTAGGGGGTTTGAAGAGAGCCTTTTATAGCACACCCGGTCGGATAGTAGTCTAAAAGCCTGCTTCTCATAGAGGGCCTTCGGCCAAATGACCAAATTCCCCCCCTTGTCGGCAGGCTTGAAGACTACATCAGACCAGGCTGCCATGTCCTCCAGAATTCTCCTCTCCTGAACAGACATATTGGGTTTGGCCCCTGAGGTGAATGATAAATTTTCAAGCTCGTCTGTAACAAGCTTAACAAAAATATCCACCGCAGGACATGTACTTAAATTTGGAAAATTTTTTGATCTTAAACCCAAAAGGGGAGGAAGATCACTCACCACATTGCTGCCTTCCTCGTTGGCTAGACTTTCCAAAATAAGAAGAGCTTGTCTTTCTTCTTCTGTGTCAAAGATGGTATCAAGCGGGATCTTATCCTTTTCAAAATGACGTTTGAGAATGATTTTCCTAGCAAATAGGTGGACATCTTTTACGGCCGTAAAGCGGTCTAAATGAGAAGACGGAGAAAAAGTTAGACCTCTCTTCAAAATTGACTCTTGAACTTCCGTAAGAAGATGATCAGATAAATTAATTACCTTAGGTTGATTATGGGCATCTTTGTCTACATTTTTCGAATTTTGTTGATCTCTGCGGCCACCATTTCGAGTCCGGATTGGTCTATGACCAGAAGCTTCTGCTCCATAGGTAGACTTGTTGCTACTAGACACTGAGGACAGTGATGTCACAGATGGAGATCTAGACATAGGCACATTTTTGATTTTCTTTTTATATTGCCATTTGTAGATTCTCCCAGATTCATAGTCGTTTATATCCCTCTTGTATTTTTTTTGTTTTTGTGAACAGATTTCCTGTTCATATTTGAGGGCTTCCCCATCAAGCTCTGTGGAAAAAAGAGAGAGTTGTTCGGTGGAAAGTCCCTTCTGTAGGTCCGTATATGTCTCCTTGATTTGTTGGTCCACTTCAATAATCAATTTCTCTTGTTTGTCAATAATAATGGACATAAAGGAAAGTGAGCATTGACCTGCTGCATCTTCCCATCTTCCAATTAAGCCCACATCTTCCAAATCAAAAGAGGGATGGACCTGTATTCTTAGGCCCCTGGGTACTATTTTCTGCTGGATATAGTTCTCCATAGTTGTTTTGGTCCACCAATGGCGCGTCCTTTTCTGTATCAAATATTTATATCTCTTTTTGAGCTCCATAAGATCGCTAGTTAGAACATTAAAACCACTAGCAGTGTTACTTTTAAAAATATCATTGGCCTTACTACGCCAGGTCTCTTCCCTGGCCTTCAAATCCATGTGGGAACAAGGCAAAATGGAGTCTGTTATAAAAACAGAAAAGATCAGTAAACACAAAACCTTGTAAATAGGGTACATAGCCTGTCAAACTAGATAAATATGGCAACACATGAGAACACCAGAGTATTAGGCTAAAAAATAGTTTTATTAAATACACTTTAAAAGACAAAAAGCAAAAAAGTAATTAATTATAAATAACACTGCATAAAATCCAGACCTAGTGCAAAACAGATATATATATCAAAATTGATCACAAATAACTTAATAGAGGATGGATCCAGATGGCAACAAAATACGCCCTAAAACAGGCAAAAAAGGTCAAACATGCAAAAAAAGCTAAAAAAGACCTTAGTAAAGTGCCCAATGCTGAAAATATTGCACTATTTTAAGCCAAAAAGATTTGGTATCTTGTATATAGATCAAAAAACGAGAGTCCCACTCAGTACATAGTGTGAACAGGTGGGTCCCGATAGGGAAAAAAGGCCAGTGCCAATAAATGCAAGCAGTATATACAGAGAAAGGGCAGGATTAATCAAAAAGGATCCATTACCTCAGAGAGTGGAGCACCAGGACTGGCAACCTCAACATATGTTTCCAAATGGGTCTTCGTCAGGAGGTGTGGCTTATTAGTGTAACACAGGTTTATTTATACAATTGAGTAACCAATCCAAAAGTCAAAGGGCCATCATGTGACCCAAATCATTAGAAACCATCTGGGGCGAACAAAGGGTGTTAGGAAAAAACCCAATCGCAGCAACTAATAAAGCCTGCGTTTCATTAACGGCGGGGGTGAGCCGCACACGTCATGTAGAAAAGGGAATCCCATTTGATCCGAAAACGTCACTGGCGCATGCGCACTGGACCGCAAACCATAAAACACTAAATATATCTCTCAGGGCCGTTTTGTTTGGATAACATGCTTGTCCTTTCTTCATCTATGTTTATGATCCATGAATATTCTGGGTGCATTTTTCTAACATGTAGTTGTCTGCGATCCGGTGTGCACACAATATAATACTGTGTGCTTTGGACAGCCATGTGGGTTTCCCTGGTCTTTACCACTGGGCTATGCCTTTTGTCCGATCACAGAGCGCGTCTAGCTGGCCTGCCTTCCATGGAATCGTCTGTGCTTCGGCTCTATACAGGTGCACGCCCACCGGTCGCCTAGCGACATGGGACGCAGAGGCTGCACTACCCGAAGCACGGCACTTCCTGTTTTATGGTTTGCGGTCCAGTGCGCATGCGCCAGTGACGTTTTCGGATCAAATGGGATTCCCTTTTCTACATGACGTGTGCGGCTCACCCCCGCCGTTAATGAAACGCAGGCTTTATTAGTTGCTGCGATTGGGTTTTTTCCTAACACCCTTTGTTCGCCCCAGATGGTTTCTAATGATTTGGGTCACATGATGGCCCTTTGACTTTTGGATTGGTTACTCAATTGTATAAATAAACCTGTGTTACACTAATAAGCCACACCTCCTGACGAAGACCCATTTGGAAACATATGTTGAGGTTGCCAGTCCTGGTGCTCCACTCTCTGAGGTAATGGATCCTTTTTGATTAATCCTGCCCTTTCTCTGTATATACTGCTTGCATTTATTGGCACTGGCCTTTTTTCCCTATCGGGACCCACCTGTTCACACTATGTACTGAGTGGGACTCTCGTTTTTTGATCTATATACAAGATACCAAATCTTTTTGGCTTAAAATAATGCAATATTATCAGCATTGGGCACTTTACTAAGGTCTTTTTTAGCTTTTTTTGCATGTTTGACCTTTTTTGCCTGTTTTAGGGCGTATTTTGTTGCCATCTGGATCCATCCTCTATTAAGTTATTTGTGATCAATTTTGATATATATATCTGTTTTGCACTAGGTCTGGATTTTATGCAGTGTTATTTATAATTAATTACTTTTTTGCTTTTTGTCTTTTAAAGTGTATTTAATAAAACTATTTTTTAGCCTAATACTCTGGTGTTCTCATGTGTTGCCAACTACTAGTTTATATTGCAATGGAAACTGTATATCGGTTTTGACAACCTGAAACTGCTATATAAAGGCTGGAGAGGCATTCTGGACATATCCATGTATTGTAGCAATCATATCTTTTAGATGTGTCCACATGGAAAAAAAACTTGCCAAAGTTGCCTTTTCATTGCATGCATTGTTCTGTTCTATAAAACGACTTTCTTTTCCATGCAGTCCGTCAATGTGTGTGGAAAATTGGCCATGTGAACAGGCACAATGGCTATAATGGATAATACGCTGTATATGTGGTGTGCGGTGTACATACATTTCAAAACCTATTATGATTTATTAAAAAAAATGATAAAATGTATACAGTAAATATAAAAAGTCTACACACCCAGCTGTTAATACAACAGGTTTTTATCATGTAAAAACAAAAACTCCTACCAAGAAGATACAAGTAAAATATATCTTTGTACCGTGTTAGCCAGTAGAGATAAAAAAATTGTTTAAAAGAACAGAGAGTCCTCAGTGGTTGATACCTTTTAATGGCTAACTGAAAAGATGTATTGCTGGTATTGAAAGGAAACTTCAAGTCCCAGAGAGACAGGAGACTATGGGAGTACAAACTTATGATGACCTTTGACACATTCAGAGAAGGAATGAATGTGTCTCATGGATTCATGTCTTTTTACATCAGTTAAAAGATGTGCTCCTCTGACCATCCGAGCGTGTCACAGCCTGGACCAGACCCTTATCAAAGGACAATAAAACTTTCACACTGAACTGCAGCAGTATTTATGGCTAGAACAGCTTGTCCCCCTGCCATAGAGATAGTTCTGTTTCATATAACTTGTTCTTTTTTTTTTTTTTTTTTTTTTTTTTTTTTTTTTTTTTTTTCTTTTTACTGCACTATTCTAAGTCCTGTTGTGTATAAATACGTGACTCTTCAGATTTTGTGTTATACCATGCCTGATGAAGAGACCTGAGTAGTCTCGAAAGCTTGCAATTATTACCATCTTTTCAGTTAGCCATTAAAAGGTATCAACCACTGAGGACTCTCTGTTCTTTTAAACAATTTTTCTACCAAGAAGAATCATTTCAGAACTCGTTTTCCACTTTTAATGTCACCTATAATCTGTGAACTTAATTGATAAGTAAACTGATATCTTTTCGGGTGGAAAAATAATTAAAATAATGTGGTTACAGGATATGCACACCCTTAAAGTGCACCAATCAGCAGGATTTTCCTATATAACATAGTGCCAGTATAGCACTGGCTTTATCAGGCTGATTCTATACATACCTTTAGTTGTCAGCTAGGATGTATAGGTTTTGAAACACAAGCAAGTAAAGTTTGTAAAGTGAGCAGATTATTGAGTGGCAGCAGCTGCCGATCAGCTGATAGCTGGGGTGAGTATTCATAGTGCTTCCCGTCCCTCTGCCTGTTCTTCCTCCCGCTATCTGTTATTTATGCTATATCTATTATAGAATCGTTTTACTAAGTGGCTAGAAGGACCTGTGCTGATGTCATACCCATGTGACCAGAAGGATCGTGGCCACTATTCTGTAGACGGAGCTACCCTGTTTCCCCAAAAATAAGACACTGTCTTATATTTTTTTCTTTTGCCCTGAAAAAAGCGCTACGTCTTATTTTCAGGGTGTGTCTTATTCTCGAGGACACATGGTTGGGGGCAAGTTCACCCCCAACAGAAAGCAGACACCCCCTTCCCAGGATCGTCATACTTACCAGGCCCGGGCGTCTGTATGGCACCCACACCTCCCCTGCGCCTGGCTGACACTTGCATAGATCACATCACACTCACTCATACTCATACAGACACACACACACATCACATTCCACATCATTCCTCCCTGTGATCTCCCAGCAGCTGTGCTCCTCTGCGTCTGGCCAACACTGACACATCAGAACACAGTCACACATCAGACAGCATACACACACACACAGCTTTCACATCATTCCTCCCTGTGCTCTCCGGTGGGCGCTCCCAGCACACACTCACACATTAGACAGCATACACGCACACATCCGATCACTTACACTCACACACACACTCACAATATCGCACATACCAGTACAATCGCACACACACACACACACACACAACATCCGAAGATACCACGTGCTTCCGGCTATGTGATCCTCCGGCAGGTCCTGGAAGGTCACTGCACTGCACAGTATCGCTGCCGAGAAGCAAGCCATATCGCTGGATGTGGTGTGTGTGTGTGTGTGTGTGTGCGCGTGCGTGATCTGATCTGATGTGTGTGTGTGTGTGTGTGTGTGTGTGTGTGATCTGATGTGTGTGTTCCGCCGCAGGACCTTGATACGCTCACCTGCTCCGAAGTCTGGTGAGTATGATCGGGGGGTCTTCTCTCTCCTTTCTTTAGGGGTTGTCCGCTGTCTATAATGAAGTCCCCTGCAGAGTCTCTAACTTTTTTACCGCTGCATGACACTTCATTATTGACAGCGGCTAGGTCTTATTTTAAGGGGATGTCTTATATTTAAGCCTCCCTGAAAACTCCTGCTAGGTCTTATTTTCGGGGAAACACGGTATGCAGCTTCAATATTGAGTAGTTCCAGACAGCGGCGGTAGGGGCTGCCGGGTGTCGCACCACCACCAATCAGACATTGATGACCTTTCCTAAGGATAGGTTCTCAATGTTAAAGTCCCGGATAACCCCTTTAATCTATAATTTGCATCCTGCACCATTATTTTTTTAAACCTCACACTGCTACCTAGCTGCCTGTGCATGGATTATTTTCTATATGTATTATATATCTTTTCATTTTTCCTGTTCATTTGGACAAAAGTAATAAAACCTAAAATAATGTAGTAAATTTCATACTTTTTTGATGGGATAAGGGTTGAAGACAAAGGAATCCATTCCAGTCACCAATGAAGGCGTAAGTCAAATCCTATAGAAAGCCACTGAGTCCACTACTCTGCCCTTGACAGATATACTGTCATCAACTTTTTGTCAGAGAACTCTTTTAAAGGGAATCTGTCAGCAGGTGTTTGCTATCTCATCTGAGAGACGCATAATGTAGGCAAAGAGGCCCTGAGTTCACTGATGTATCACTTAGATTTGTCGCTACAGCTGCTCTGACACCACAAAAGATTTTAGATTTTGTATATAGTCGAGCTGGGAGAGCTGTCCCCGCCTACACCAGCCTTTCAGTGTACATTTCCATAGACAGAAGCTGCTAATCACAGAAAGGGGCAGAGTTGGCCTAGAGCTCACATGCTGCTGAGACCCACTAATGATACAGATAATAGGCTTAAACTAGCATTGCAGGTAAACAAAAAAAGCTGTGAGATCACAAAGGCAGGACAGAAGTCACTGTTTTAACACTTTCAGCATACTATTCTCAGGTTACATTGCAGAAATCTGCTGACAGTCCCTTTAAATAAAAGGGATAGTTATCAGCCAGTAAACAACTTTTTAAAAGGTGTATTATCATATTAACCAAAAGTGTCTGAAACCTGTGTGTCCCTCTTCTGGAGCCTGCATCAATCTTCCAAACTGAAATCCTCTAATCCCGTTGACTTTGTGAGTGATGAGTTGGCTGTATATTGATTGCTCTCTCCGTTCACTTCTATGGGACCTCTGAGCAAACTGTATCCAAAACTCCCACAGAAGTGGATGCATAGAGCTATAAATACATGGCCACTTCATCAGTCATAACATACAAGGCACTAAGCAGGATGGGGGTTTATGTATGAACACATTGGGAATATATATTAATGTGAGCCATGACAACTATGTCCAATTGACTTTGATCTGTTGTGTAATATATTAGGATGAATGCCAAATATTTAAAATTGTGTCATGCACTATCCAGATCCGCACGCTTAGATTACAACAACGGTGTCAGACCCTGTTCACATTACAGAGTCTGAAAGGCAACCTGTTTCCCCTTAAATTGCTCAACTCTGCTGGGCGTCGGCTAAGTTGTTTCGACTGCTCCCAGCCATGCAGGAGTTAATCCTTTTGGAGCATTGTACGCTCTTCTGAGAGTCAGGTTGCTAATTACCATCCATAGCTGGTCTCTCCCTATTTAAGGCTGGAGAGTTTGTTAGGAGATCGGCGAAGATAGCATTTGCTCGTGCTCTAGCGAAAATCTGGTGTCTTTGGTGATCCTCTTTTGGAGACCTGTGATCTGCTGCTTGTGGGGTGTGGAAGTGTCCCTTGGTGTGTCTTATGTGTCCTCCCTATTTATTTTCTGTTGTGCCTTTATTGTCTTCCCTTTGTGGTTGTTTCCAGAGTAAATGAGTTTCTGTTCTACCCCCAGTCCATGTCTTTAGGGAGAGGAAGTTATTTCGAGGTGTCCTTCCTTCCCCAGGTTGAGCGGAACAGCGGAGTTAGGTCAGAGCCTTGTGGGGAGACAGGGACACGCTGGGAGCCCAGACCTCTCTACCCTTAAGTGTACCTCTGGGATAAGGGCTAGCTCAGGTCCCCTCTGCAATCCTAGCCCACTCGTGACAAATTGTTCTGACTTTTTTATTTTTATTTTTTTATAGATAAGGACACCAGAACTTTTCCATTTTTTTTTCTCTGTTTACCAAATTGTTAGGTACACTTTATCGAAGGTTTATTAAATACATTATTAAATACATGCTTGTCATTATTATACATGTTACAATATTTGTTATTGTAAATTTACATGAGATTGTTTCAATTTCTTTCTTTTGCGATTTTGATTGCCAACAAACACAATAACCCTGTATACCTGTATTATAACGGATAAAATGTTTTTGCTGATAAAAAACATCATGGAGTCGTTAAACACTCCCTCTCTCGTTACTAAATACAGGCGGTAAACCAGAAACGGTCCGTCCTGCATCCCCACCGCGATGATCACGCTCCAAATCTCACTGCTACAACATAAAGACACAATGCAATTCTTTACTCCAGATGATGGACGAAATTGCCCATAGCCCGCTGCATCCGGGGACGAAAAAGATAAACTCTGTGTAAGGACTAATGTAAATTGCATGATGGCCCAGGAGAATAGACACAGTCCCACAACTGTTATGGTCTCATTGGTTTTTACTGATGGTTCTTTCATCAGTTCTAAAATATCCAGAATATCGGCTCCTAGTGCAAGGTACATCAGAAGTAGCTGAGCGAGCTGGTCGCGGTTCATTTTTCCTCTTGGCATCAACCAACGTCCGATAATCAGGACCAAGATTATGGTTTCTTCCATGCCTTGTACCAGTTTGGAAAACTCGTGGTAGAACTAGCAAAAATCAGAAAATCCATTTTTAATTAAAGAAAAACAAACAAAACAATGCAAATGAATCGACCTATATTACAAATTTGTTCATGCAAAAACAGTTACTCCAGATTGAGATGAAGCATAACAGCCGAAAATATAGCTAGTAAATCCTCTGAAGATGATCCTTTCTCAAATTGTGGCTGCCCCGGTGATTGAGTGCTGCAGTCTTGGCTTCAGAAGCCCCAAACATCCACTAGCAGCTGCTGCATATTGATTGTTCAAACCAATGTTCCTCAATGTAATACATAGACAACTTCTTGTAACTTCTAAAGACTTAAGCGGGCTTTACACGGTAGCGATATCGCTAGCGTGCGTACTCGCCCCCATCGTTTGTGGAACACGGGCATATCGCTGCCCATCGCGCACAAAATCGCGCTCCCCGTCACACGCACTTACCTGCCCTGCGACGTCGCTCTAGCTGGTGATCCGCCTCCTTTCTAAGGGAGGCGGTTCATGCGGCGTCACAGCGACTTCACACGGCAGGCGGCCAATAGAAGTGGAGGGGTGGAGATGAGCGGGACCTAAACATCCCGCCCACCTCCTTCCTTCCGCATTGGCGGTGGACGCAGGTAAGGAGATGTTCCTCGCTCCTGTGGTGTCACACACAGCGATGTGTGCTGCCGCAGGAACGAGGAACAACATCGCTAATGAGAGATAAAAGATTTTTTGTTTAAGGACGACCTCTCCGCGGCAAATGATTTTGGCAGATTTTGCGATTATTTTAGGTCGCACATAAGTGTCACACGCTGCGATATCGTTAATGACGCCGGATGTGAGTCACTAACGATGTGATCCCGACGATAAAACATTAACGATATTGTAGCGTGTAAAGTCCCCTTTAGGTATACTAATAGATCACAGACTGAACATGAGTCAACAGTGTGACGCAGCAGCAAAAAGGCAAACACCATTCTAGGATGTATTAACAGAAGCATACAGTCTAGATCACATGAAGTCATTATTCCCCTTTACTCCTCTTTGGTCAGACCTCATCTGGAATATTGTGTCCAGTTCTGGGCACCACGTTTTAAAAAAGACATCAACAAACTGGAGCAAGTTCAGAGAAGAGTGACCAGAATTGTGACCGGTCTGCAAACCATGTCCTATGAGGAACGGTTACAGGATTTAGGATTGTTTAGCTTGCAAAAGAGAAGACTGAGAGGAGACTTAATAGCTGTCTACAAATATCTTAAAGGCTGTCACACTGTAGAGGGATCAGTTTTATTCTCATTTTCACAAGGAAAGATTAGAAGCAATGGGATGAAACTGATGGGGAGGAGACACAGATTAGATATTAGAAAAAACTTTTTAACAGTGAGGGTGATCAATGAGTGGAACAGGCTGCCACGAGAGGTGGTGAGTTCTCCTTCAATGGAAGTCTTTAAAAAGAGGTTGGACGGACATCTGTCTGGGATGATTTAGTGAATCCTGCTTTGAGCAGGGGGTTGGACTAGATGACCCAGGAGGTCCATTCCAACTCTAATATTCTATGAATCTGTCAGCGGCATCATGTAGGGGCACAGATCCTGATTCCAGTGATGTATCACATACCATCAAGAGGAACAAGGGAGGAGAAAGAATCCAGCACCGATGTAGTAAAAATATTTTCTTTATTCAAAATTCATAAAATGAAAAATCTGACCAAGTGCAGAGTCTAAATACGCTTAACGCGTTTCGGAGAACAGACTCCTTATTCATAAGCAATAGGCTTCATGCTTATGAATAAGGAGTCTGTTCTTCTCCAAAACGCGTTAAGCGTATTTAGACTCTGCACTTGGTCAGATTTTTCATTTTATGAATTTTGAATAAAGAAAATATTTTTACTACATCGGTGCTGGATTCTCTCTCCTTCCTTGTTCCTCTTGATGGTACTGATTACTCAGCTGTGGAAGCCAAACCTCTTGTTCCTTGCATCGGACCAGAGGCTGGAGATACCTGCTCTAGAGTGGTGAGCTGAACATATATTTATTGATGTATCACATAGTTTACTGATTGCAGCAGTTGTGATAGATCAGTTTTCTCTGCTGAAGATTTAGCAGAGCTCAAAATGCTGAGCTATGTGTAAACCCGCCCACACCAGTGATTGGCAGCTTTCTGTGTACACTGTATGTTGGCAGAAAGCTGCTAGTTAATGTTGTGGGTGGCATTACATAGAGGAAATTGACTAGGAGGCACGAGACACCCAGTCTTGTAGTGATATTCTGCTGATAGATCTCCAATTTTATTGAAATGGCAAAATACAGCCCAGGAGGTAATACATCCCTGGAATTGGAGTCTCTGCTCCTACATCATACTACTCTCGAATTACATAGCAAAAACTTACTGAGTTCCCTTAAGCAGGGATCTTGGCATGGAAATGTCCATATGCTATATTGAGACAAATTCTTATCTGCTTTTAAGAATGGATCTTAACAATTAGCTGATCGACAGTTCTACTTTTGGAGTCAGACAGCAACTGTTTCAATCTCCAAACAAATACCTTGGGGGAAAGGAAGCATTAAAGTTTACCTGTTGTTTTAGGGTGGCTTTTTACAATTAGCTGTGTATGTATATCTGAGGAATAACCAATGGCTTAACTAGAGTCTGATGGACCCCAATGCAAAATTTTCTCCTGGGCCCCAACATGCATGTTGGTTAGATGTATGGGCCCTTGCAGCGTTCTAGATCCTATAGATACAATATATGTGTTCAACCCCCATGTTATAATGTTCTCTGTACTGCCCCCCTCCTGTAATCATGAACCCCTTCCTGTAATAATTTTTTCTTTTGGCTCCTTCCTGTAATCATTTTCTCTGTCCTGGCCTCTTTTTGTAATAATGTCCTCTATCCTGGCTTCTTCCTTTAATCATGTCCCATATCATGAGTACCATCCTGGTATAATGTCCTTTATCCTGACCCCTTCCTGTAATCATGTCCCCTATCATGAGTACCATCCTGGTATAATGTCCTTGTCCTGGCCCTTTCCTGTAATTATGGTCCCCATCATAAGTACCATCCTGGTATAATGTCCTTTGTCCTGGCCCCTTCCTGTAATCATGTCCTCTATCATGAGTACCATCCTGGTATAATGTCCTTGTCCTGGCCCCTTCCTGTAATCATGTCCCTTATCATGAGTACCATCCTGGTATAATGTCCTTTATCCTGGCCCTTTCCTGTAATCATGGTCCCCATCATGAGTACTATCCTGGTATAATGTCCTTTATCCTGGCCCTTTCCTGTAATCATGGTCCCCATCATGAGTACTATCCTGGTATAATGTCCTTTATCCTGCCCCCTTCCTGTAATCATCTCCCCCATCTTGGCCCCAGTCACTGTCATGTACCCCCTGTAACATGCTTGTAGGAGCCTTGAGTACTGCAGAATTAACCTTGGCCAGATCTGTGCCTTGCCACCATTCTGTCTCTGAGCTCTTTGAGCAGTTCCTTTGACCTCATGATTCCCATTTGGTCTAACTTGCACTGTGAGCTGAGGTCTTATATAGACCGGTGTGCGCCTTTCCAAATCAGGTCCTTTCCAAATCAAGTCCTATCAGTTTAATTAAACACAAATGGACTCCAATGAAGGAGTAGAAGCATCTCAAGAAGGATCACAAGGAAATGGACAGCATGTGACTTAAATATGAGTGTCTGAGCAAAGGGGCTGAATACTTATGACCATGTGATATTTCAGTTTTTCTTGTGTAATACATTTGCAAAAAAATTTACATTTCTGAGAAAAATGAATATTTTTGAATTTATCAAATGGCTACAATGAAACAAAGAGTGAAAAATGTAAAGGGGTCTGAATACGTTCCGTACCCGCTGTATATCACATGGAATAATGTAAAATGTATGGTTTAACTTTATAGTCAGTCAGTGTGCAACCCTATTTCATCCATAAATTCCTTTGCTTAATGAGATACGTACGTTTTCTGTGCATTCACTATTTGTCACATTGGTGGTATTCATTCTAAGTTCTTGGTTTGCAAGCTCCATGACAAATACAGAAGGAACAATGGTGCATAAATACAAAAACACCATTGGGGAAAACCTATAATGACACAGAGAATAGTTTAGTGCAGAAATGAAAACGGTAATTGCAAAAAAACAAGAAAACCACAAAAACTAGAAATTGTTGCAAATTAAATAACTCCTCTCTAATTATAGTAATGTATTATGTATAATAAATGCATAATTACAAAAAATATATTTTTTTCTTTTGCATAGTTCATATTTCGGCACCTGAATAGACCTTTTATAAAACTGTTGTTGCTTTTTTTTATGCTGCATAATGAAAACCATCATTTTTTTTTAACAATTATAAAAGTGGTATACAAAATAATATGAATGAAAAATACAGTTTTCCCCCTGAAAAACAAGCTCTCCTACAGCTCCCCCAGCACAGAAAATGAAAAAGGTTCTCAGGATACCGCAAGCAAAGAAATTCATTTTTTTAAGTTCTCTTTTTGTGCAAAGTAGCAAAACATAAAATAAAATGTGAAATGTTATATCTCCAATCATATCGCCTCACAGAATTAAGTTAATGTCTGATAAACTGTTACTTACAGCATAGATGGGCTTCAGTGTGTACATTGCCCAGGCCAAAGACTAATACTCTAGCAGGATACAGCTAAGCCCCCACTAGATGGAGGCATCACAGGTGCAGGAGGAGCAAATCAGACACACACTTTCAAACATGGAATGGAGGGGGCGATTGCTAGATGATAAAACTGCACACTAGTGGCTTGCATAGAGCACTGTTCACACATGCAGATAACACAGTCACAAGCCCACAGCCTATTAAGTGACACCCATACTATTAGATCAGGCGGGCTGCCAAGCCGTACCCCATCTGTGCACTATGCATGGACAAACGCTAAAATGCAAGGCCTAACAGAAAGGGGCCTGGCTGTATCCTGTACAAAAAAATATGAGGTTTTAGTTGGTATTATGGCCATAAAACGGATGCCTACAACCCTCGTCACGGGAACCTCATGCTTGTAGGTCCCTACACTATATATACAAAATAGCAACATAAAGAGAATAATTTTTGGAAGATATTTATTCCTCTTTATATTTAGTCTACGGACCTACAAGCATGAGGTTACCGTGACGAGGGTTGTAGACTTCCATTTTATGGCCATAATACCAACTAAAACCTCATATTTTTTTGTACAGGATACAGCAGGCCTCTTTTTGTTAGACCTTGCATTTTAGAGTTTCTGTCCCTGCACGGTACACAGATTGGGTATGGCTTGGCAGCCCACCTGATCTAATAGTATGGGCGTCACCTAATAGGCTGCCGGCTTGTGTCTGTGCATCTGCATGTGTGAACAGCGCTCTATGATTTTTTATTTCTAATAAACTGCATGAAAAATTCTGTAAAAATCAAAAACCTATTCCAGTATTGTTTTTTTGGGATATGCCGCCTCCCTATCACCCTAATCATACTGACCCAGAGAATACAAATAATGTGTTATTGAAGTTGCAAACCAAATGGCAGAATTTCTGTTGGATTCCATTAACCCCATTGTCATGTCTCACAACTTGGGAATTGTTCCTTGTTTTGCATTTGTTTTTTCTGTTGCTAGGTAGAAGGTTTGACTTTCTTTGTACTTGTCCCTATTTTCTCCCTGTAACTCTGTGATGTCAGGTTCTCCGCCCTTCTTCTCCATGTAGTGTTTCGTATCAGCCATCTTATGCACATGTTGTTTGCTCTCCGGAGAAGAATTCCATTTTGTACCTGCCACATTGTCATCAATATGAGATTTTCAGTTAAAGCATCCCTCTTTTCCTGGAGTTTTCTTGCAATGAGATTGTGGCCGAGTTAAACTATCTGACGAACCGATATGAACGCGAGTACAGGTCAATACGAAGGGCCCAGGAAGAAGCGGTCTGTTCAGGCACCACCACGTTCTACTTATCCGTGAGTCAGAATACCCATAAAGAATTAATATACAGAGGATGAGAAAAATATTGAAAACTTCACCAATTTTAACTATGTTACTAAAGGAACTATTGACATGACTTTCTCATCAGATGTCAGCAACAACCCATCCAATCCAAGAAATCAAACCGTACATGTCGATAAATTATATGAAATAAGAAGAAATGACACAAGGAAAAAAATAGGTGCAAAAAGCCATGGAAAGTCATGACACCAGCTGAAATACATCAATAATTAGAGATCAATTCTGCCACTTAGTGAAAAGTAATATTAACCCCTTCACGACCTTGGACGGATCTATCCGTCCAGGATCGTGTCCCGTTAAGCCCCGCCCCCTGCCGCGGTCAGGCGCGTGGATCAGCAAACATATCAGCTGTTTTCAACAGCTGACATGTGTGCCTGCTAGCCGCAGGTGGAATCGCTTCCACCCGCGGCCATTAACCTCCTAAATCTTGCTGCCAAAGTCTGGCAGCAAGATCTAAATGCGCGCGGCCATGTTTTTTACTTACCGCCGCCCCCACCGGAAGTCCCGTGTGTTATCACGTGACTATCGGTGGTTGCCATCGTAGCACAGGGTCATGTGATGACGCCTGCAGCTATGATGTTTCACTTTCGTTTTCCCTCGGCCGAGAGCAGAGGGAAAAACAAAGTGACTGAATCTGCTGTTTACAGTTTTATTGCTGTGATCAGCAGATAGATAATAGCGATCGGATTGCTGATCGCTATAGCCCCCTAGGGGGACTAGTAAAATAAAAAAAGAAAGTAAAAAAAAAGTTTTAAAAAAAAACCTAAAAGTTCAAATCACCCCCATTGAAAATTAAAGGGTTAAAAAATAAATAAATATACACATATTTGGTATTGCCGCGTTCAGAAATGCCCGATCTGTGAAAATATAAAATCAATTAATCTGATTGGTAAACGGCGTAGTGGCAAAAAAACTCCAAACGCCAAAATTACGTTTTTTGGTCGCCGTAAGTTTTACGCAAAATGCAATAACAGGCGATCAAAACGTAGCATCTGCGCAAAAATGGTACCATTATAAACGTCAGCTCGAGACGCAAAAAATAAGCCATCACTGAGCCATAGATCCCAAAAAATAAGAACGCTACGTGTTTCGGAAAATGGCGCAAAACGTGCGCCACTTTTATTGGACAAACTTGTGAATTTTTTTTAACCCCTTAGATACAAGTAAACCTATACATGTTTGGTGTCTACAAACTCGCACCGACCTGAGGCATCACATAGATACATCAGTTTTATCATATAGTGAACACGGTGAATAAAACATCCCAAAAACTATTGTGCGATCACACTTTTTTTGCAGTTTTTCCACACTTGGAATTTTTTTGCTATTTTCCAGTACAATATATGGTAAAACCTATGGTTTCATTTAAAAGTACAACTCGTCCCGCAAAAAACAAGCCCTCATATGGCCAGATTGACGGAATAATAAAAAAGTTACGGCTCTCGGAAGAAAAGGAGCAAAAAAACAAAAACGCAAAAACGGAAAGTGCCCCGGGGCTGAAGGGGTTACCTGTTTCAACTGATGGCCTCTAAAAAGGCTCTCATTACCAAGGTGCCACACAAGAAACATTTCATGATGGAGAGCTGCAGAAAGACCTGGAATCCAGCAGGTACAATTGTTTAAAAGAAGACAATAAGTAATGCCCTCCCCCTCCATGGCCTGTATGCATGCTCCTGTATGCACGCTCCTGTATGCACGCTCCTGTATACACGCTCACCATACAAGACTCCACTACTGAACAAAAAGCATGTTCCAGTGCATTTACAGATTACTCAACAACATTTAGACAAGCCTGTAAAATACTGGTAGAATATAGTCTGGTCATATGAGACCAAAATTGAACTCCTTGAATGGCATAATAGATACCATGTTTAGAGGTCAAAAGGCAAATCACCTCCCAAAACACCAAAAACAGTGACGGTGGGAGGTGGGAACATCATGGTGAGGGGCTGTTTTTCAGCATACGGCACTGGCAAACTTAAAGGGAACCAAACATCAGGATTTTGGTATATAAGGTAAAGCCAGTGCAGTACTGGCACTATCAGGCACAGGCTATACATACCATTACTGGGCAGCTCGGATGTTTAGGCTGTGAAATCCAAGTTTATGAAGTTTGAAAATTCATCCACTTTTTGATTGAGGTGTGCACCTCTCGAGATAATATCCGGGCGGGTTATGCACATGATTCCCGCCCCCCGCCGCCTGTTCTTCCCTCTCTGGCTGTATGCAAATTTCTCTATTCAGTTACACGGCATCGGAGTTGGCGCCTGCGCATAGCGCTTATCTCCGGCGCCATGTTTTTAAAGACCGCATTACTCAGTTTTGTGTCTGAGAGGGCGGTGCATGCGCCCTGACTTCTTCAGATCTCGTTGTGACAGCGGGAGTGTGTGCGGTGTCACAACAGGACTGGAGAACAGCTGATCTTACCGATTAACTGCAGCAGACGATATCGTAGCAGACGTCTGCTGCAGCTAATCGGTAAGATCAGCTATTCTACAGTCCTGTTGTGACACCGCACACACTCCCACTGTCACAACGAGATCTGAAGAAGCAAGGGCGCATGCGCCGCCCTCTCAGACACAAAACTGGGTAATGCGGGCTTCAAAATCTTGGCGCCAAAGATAAGCGCTTTGCGCAGGCGCCAACTCCGACGCCGTGTAACTGAATAGAGAAATTTGCATACAGCCAGAGAGAGGGAGGAACAGGCGGCGGGTGGGGAGGGGCGGGAACTATGTGCATAGCCCGCCCGGATATTATCAGCAGAGGTGCACACATCAATCAAAAAGTGGATGAATTTTCAAACTTCATAAACTTGGATTTCACAGCCTAAACATCCGAGCTGATGCCATCTACCAGGAAGATGATGATGATGATGATGATGAAGCAAGGGTAGACATTTCATCAAGACAATGATCCCAAATACACAGCCAAGAAAACTATTGGTTTCAGAGACAGAAAATAAAGCTGCAAGAATGGCCAAGCCGATCACCGGTGCTGAATCCAATAGAAAATGTATGGAAGGAAGTAAAGCTCAAAGTCCATAGAAGGAGCCCATGGCATGCAGGATGTGAAGAGTGCTTGTGTGGAAGAATGGCCCAAAATCACTCCTGAGCAAGGCAGACGACTAGTGTCTCCATACAGAAGGTGTCTTGAAGCTTCATGACCAACAAAATATGTTATATGAAGTATAAAATAAATTTCAGTAACTCTGTTCAGTACTTTTTCGCTGTGTCATTTCCCATTCTACATCACTAAATTTATGGACATCTATGATTTGATTTCTTGGCCTGTGTGGATTGGATGGGTTGTTACCAACATCTGGTGAGAAATTCATGTCACGAAGACAGATTTTAGCAGTTTTTCAGAGCTACTGATAAGTTAAAGGAGTTTTCTAGCTTTAGAAATCTCTCAGCTGAAGTTTATTTAAAGGGAACCTGTCACCACTGTTTTGGCCTATAAGCTGCGGCCACCACCACCGGGCTCTTATATGCAGCATTCTAACATACTGTATATAAGAGCCCAGGCCGCTGTGAGAGCATAAAAAACACTTTATAATACTTACCTAACGGTCCCACGGTTGGCCAGATGGGCTTCTCCGTTGTCCGGTGCCGGCACCGCCGCTTTCAGCCATCTTCGACCTCCTTCTGACTCCTGTATGCATGACGCGTCCCATGTTATACACACTCGCCGTTCCTGTGCAGGCGCACTACAATACTTTGATCTGCCCTGCTCAGGGCAGTTCAAAGTGCGCCTGCTCAGGACCTCAATGCCGGCGAGTGTGTATGACATCTGACCCGTCATGCACCGCGGCTAGAGAAGAACAAAGATGGCCAAAAGAGGCGGTGCCGGCAACGGAGACGCCCATCTGGCCAACCGAGCAACCGTTAGGGAAGTATTATAAAGTGTTTTTTATGTTCTCACAGCGGCCTGGGCTCTTATATACAGCATATTAGAATGCTGTATATAAGAGCCCGGTGGTGGTGGCCGCAGCTTATACGCCAAAAAAGTGGTGACAGGTTCCCTTTAAGAAACAAAACAAACCCCTGAGCTTTATCCATCCTCCCCGGGTCCAGCACTGAGCTGCTCCCAGTGTCTGTTATACTCAACAGCACAGCAGCTAATTAGTGAACACAAAGGCTCTGAGCTACTGAGCTCACTTATTGACTGCAGCGCTGTTGATGTGACGTCAACGCTGCAGCCAATATTAGATACTGGGACTGAGAGTAGATGTGGAAACAGCAGCCTTGGGGCGGCGGGGGAGATGTTGGGGGGTTGTGTATGGATGGAAGTGGCTTATAAATGGGGAAAAAAAGCATATTTATCTGATAAGATATACTGCAAAGTTTCTTATATTCTCTAGTATTATTGATTAATGCAGAGTTTACAGGTACGACAGTGAGCAAGAATATTATATGTAATACAGCTTTTATGTGGTCCAAATTACCATTTCCATTCTCCATTTTTCGTAACCTTCAGTGTCACAATCATCTCAACAAAGAGGAGAAAAATGCCACAGAGGAGAATCCAGTAATAGTCATCTTGTGTGACCGCCACCGCTAATACTACCATGAGAGCTCCATGGATGGCAAACAATAACCGGCTGAAGATGGCTCCCAGGATCTTCAAACACCTCCTCTTCATTCTGCTAATTTTGCTTGGAATCTGTGAAGAGACAAGTACAACGTTGTCAGCTTACAATGATCATCCCAGAACTACTAAATATTGTAACTTCAGGCCTCGCTGAAGAACTTTTGTCGATCCTTTCCACAACTTGTTCGTTGGCTTACTTGGAACCAGTAATTTGTGCCAAATTTTGGCACAATATCTATACTTGTTGTTACATTTTTGACCCTTTCATCCAAACCATAACTTTTTCCCACAAGGTGGTACCATAAAAATGCATTTTTAACCCCTTGGAAACGTGTACTGCTTGTATGTAGCGGGATCAGAAATTGAAGACCACTATCATTGCCAGGCTTGCACTGCTATGAAGCCCAAGAAGTGGGGGGGTTTCTTAGGAAATTGGCAATTATACAAAACACAACACTGCAATTCAGCAGTATTTCTGTCAAGGGGTATGTAATGACAGCACAGGGGCTCCTAGGCTGGTCCTCAGACTCGAGGCCCTGCACTGTCCCTTATCTCAGAGATAGTCTTGATGGTAGCCAGGTCTGAGCCCCCAGCATGACCCTGACTCCTGTCCGAGCCCTGATCTTACTCCCCCATCTTCCTCAGAAACACAGTAACAAAACCCTACAGAAACGACACTGACAATGGAGAATGAAATCACATACACACTGCACTCAAACACAAAGGAGAGACGATTTTTATACAGGGGAATAAAGAAAAAGGATGGACGTAACGCACAACAGGGAAACTTCCACACCACTCAAAATCGCAACAACAGATCACCATAAACAGGTTCACCACAAAAACCAGGATCGCTGAAGCTATCCTCGGCTCTGAGTAGCAAGGTCCAGAATTTTATATAGGGAGGAGACTCCTGTGATTGATAATTAGGAACCAGAGCTCCTAGCAGAGTTCACCAGGTCAGCAGGAATTAACTCCCACAGGGCTGAGGAGCAGAGCACATGAAACAGCTGATGCCCAGCTTTGGCTGAACAGCTAGGAGACATCAATTTGCCTGTCAGGCTCTGCAGTGTGAACAGACACCTAATGAGTCTGGACCTGAATACCGCATAAAAATTTCACGCTAAACCAACTAATAAAATATGTAAAAGACAAGTCATCCGAAAAATAAATACATTGTGGCCCTCAGAATATGGCAACTGAAGCCAGTTTGTTTTTTATATTAACCTATATAAGTTCTGTATCACCATAAATGTACAGACCCATAGATTAACGTGGCCAAGTCCACTAAGGAGAGGCATAGCTCAGGGACCAGCTCCGGGGGAGCCAAACATCGGAGTGGGCCCCTAAACAGGTAAC
The DNA here is from genome assembly GCF_048569485.1 of Anomaloglossus baeobatrachus. Lineage (NCBI taxonomy): Eukaryota > Metazoa > Chordata > Amphibia > Anura > Aromobatidae > Anomaloglossus > Anomaloglossus baeobatrachus. The sequence goes on along the minus strand of NC_134363.1, from coordinate 153,505,393 downwards.
CCAGTTTACACCTGCGGTGGCGCCCCCGTGATTATAGGTATAGGGGAACCTAAGCAGATAATAATATTGGTACTTGAAAAGGTAGATGTGATGTTTTTATCACCTGTTATTGCATTTTAACGCAATGTTGGGGTGACCAAAAAAACATAATTTTGGCTTTTGGAATTTCTTTTTGCCTAGCCGTGTACTGATCAGATTAATTGATTTTATATTTTGACAGTTCGGACATTTATGAATGTGGCGATACCAAATATGTGGGTGTTTTATTTTTTATTTTTAATGGGGCAAAATGAGGGTGATTTGAACTTTTTAAGTTCGTTTCATTTTTTTTAATATTTTTTACATTTTTTATTGATTTTACTGGTTCCTCTAGGGGACTTTATGACGGCACACTCCAATCGCTTCTTCTTATCAGAGCGATGATGACATTGCTCTGATCAGTAGAAATGCTCATCTCATGTGAGTGCCAGCGCTCTGACAGTTATCAGAGGAAGTACGTCATGGTAGTGTCAGGGGTCATCAGCTGACCCCGTGCTACCATGACAACGCATTGGCTCGCCGTGATCCTGCTGATGGCAGCAAGGAATGGTGTGATCTCTGCCGCGGTCAGTGTTTGACAGCGCAGTCTTAGGGGTTAACAGGCGGGGGTGGATCTCCGATCCACCCGTGCCTGTTAGCCACACATCTGCTGATCAGATTAGCAGCCATGTGCAGGGAATACTGAGGACTTGCCGCCGGAGACCACAGTGACCGGAGGGAAGCTCCAAATGACGTACCAGTACATCCTTGGTCATTAAGGGGTTAAAAAGGTTATCCACGACGTTAACATTAATGGGTTATCCTTAGGATAGATCATCAATGTTTGATCGTCCAGAGTTCGACACTCGGCACCCCTGTCTATCAGTTGTTCTCTGTGTCATTGGTGGCCGGAGCTGCACATTTAGGGAGCTGCACAGCATTGCACCGTGAACTCAATAGTGACCACCACTGAGTCACATCACGGGGCCGCCGATGGGAGAGGGGAATGTCACGCTTCACGCCAGAGCGTGTTAGATCACGCAGTAAGAGTTTGACAGTGCAATCTAACTAGTTATCAGGTGCTGATATATCTCGTGCACAGACCGTTGGTTGTCAAAAGGGGTTTTTTAATAGGTATTTATGGCATAAATGCATAATATTCAAAATATATCTGATAGGTGCTGATCCTACCTGTGGGTCTCCACTCAGGGACCTAATGTGAAGGTGGCTGGGGTTGCGCGTGGCTTTCTCCATTTTGGTTACGGACACATCTGAAGTCACTTTGGAAAATTAGTTTCGCTTCATAAAAACTAGAAATATCTTTTCAACAGGTGATTAAGGAAGTAACCTAAAGTCCGAGAATGTGCAAGGTCCCCAAGATTATAATTTGCCTCGGTTTCGTTCTTTTTTGTTTGCACTGCTTATTAATTACGGCTGATTAATTACAAAGACAGGCGCATAGTGTGAAAAATGAGACTTCTATGTGCTTGTGGTAACCATCAACACAACACTACCTCAACACTCCCTCTGTGGCTCAAATCCAATACTTATTTTGGCACGTTATATACATACTGGGTGGCACGGTGGCTCAGTGGTTAGCACTGCAGTCTTGTGGTGGCTCAGTGGTTAGCACTGCAGTCTTGTGGTGGCTCAGTGGTTTGCACTGAAGTCTTGTGGTGGCTCAGTGGTTAGCACTGCAGTCTTGCAGCGCTGGGGTCCTGGGTTCAAATCCCACCAAGGACAACATCTGCAAGGAGTTTGTATGTTCTCCAGGTTCTCTGGTTTCCTCCCACACTCCAAATCTGTATGATAAGTAATGTAGATTGTGGGGATCCAATGGGGACAGTGATGCTGATGTATCTAAAGTGCTGTGGAATCAATAGCTCTACATAAGTGAATAAATATTATTATTATTATTATTATTATTATTATATACTGCAAATATATAAACTTGGCAAACCTAGCTCATCTACTTATTAAACCTCTGTGTTTTGCCACATTTCTCTCTAAAATGCTTAAGTTGCCAGATTAAATGGTACTTTGCACGCTGCGACATCGCTAGCCGATGCTAGCGATGTCGAGTGTGATAGTCCCTGTCCCCGGCGCACATGCGATATCTTGTGATAGCTGCCGTAGCGAACATTATCGCTACGGCAGCTTCACACGCACTTACCTGCCCTGCGACGTCACTCTGGCCGGCGACCCGCCTCCTTTCTAAGGGGGCAGGTCATGTGGCGTCACAGCGACATCACACGGCAGGCGGCCAATAGAAGCGGAGGGAAGGAGATGAGCGTAACGTAAACACCCCGCCCACCTCCTTCCTTCCGCATAGCCGGTGGAGGCAGGTAAGGAGATGTTCCTCGCTCCTGCGGCTTCACACTTAAGCGATGTGTGCTGCCGCAGGAACGAGGAACAACATCGTATCTCCTAGTGGTGCGACATTATGAAAATGACCGACACTACACAGATCACTGATTTACGACGCTTTTGCGATCGTTTATCGGCGCATCTAGGCTTTACATGTTGCGACATTGTTACCGGCGCCGGATGTGCGTCACTTTCGATTTGACCCAGACGATATTGCAGTAGCGATGTCGCAACGTGCAAAGCACCCCTAAGTCTTCAACTTCATTGCAATCTGCCTCCCCAAGATCTGGAGATTTACATTTTAACACTAACATCAATTCAGAAATAAGAAAAATATAAGGAAGTCCAGGCACTAAATAATCCTTCCCATTTTTAGAAAACAGAAATCATTTGTATGCGTTGAACAACAAAAAAAAAATAGTGCACAAAATAATAGCGCTCAGAGATAAGCAAATTAATTTGAGGCAAATCGTATTTGAATCAAATTTGTTGGATTCCACTGAAGCTGGCGAATTCAAATAATTTCCAATTCAGTTTGCGCACATGGCCCACATTGCAGAAGATTGCATCAGGCAGAAAGAGATGACATGACCTCGGGTTATTAGGAGAGACTATGTAGCCTGTATAAAAACAAAAGCAGGAAATGCAGCGGCCAATTCATAGAGAACCTGGATAGTGAGATCGGGTCTCAAGTCACAGCTTAGCCAGTGATATAGTAGTGAGAGAAAGCCATAAAGCACTGAAAAAAAAGCTGGAAAAAGAGTGTGTGACAGCACAGCAGTGAAGATTAATGTGCAAGGTAGAGAGAATAGCATTAGGGTATGTGTGCACACTGCAGTTTTGTTTCGTCAGCAAAAAACACACCCCCTGGCAGAAAAACGCATCAAAAAACGCATGTGTTTTTGCCGCGTTTTGGTGCATTTTTGCGGCATTTTGGTGCTTTTTGGCCACGTTTTGGTGCATTTTTGCCACTTTTTTGTGCGTTTTTGCCCATGCGTTTTTCACTATATTCAATGGAAAAACGCAAAAAGAATTGACATACTGCTTCTTTTTTTCTGCAACCAAAACTGTAGGCAAAAAAAAAAGCAATGTGCGCACAGACTTTCTGAATTCTCATAGACTTTGATGGGAGAAGAAGAGACATGCAGTTTAGGGCAACAAACTGCACCAAAAATGTAGCAAAAATTGCACTGTGTGCACAGGGCCTTATATACATTTTTCAGGACAATTGAAAGTTTTGTAGTACATTTAATTCACGGTTAAACAATTTTTCAAAAATGTGCTCTTCTCTAATAGCGCCATATACTTTTCATATGAATAGGCCCATAAAGTGTCCATGATAACAGTACCATTTAATATCCATATCAATGGGCCAGAAAGTGCCCCAGTAATATCAATTCTTCATAATAGAAGAACGTGGTTCTGTATAAGAAAGAGATTTCCAAATAATTGCATTGTTTTGGTGTAACGCATTCATATGAGTTGCGCCAAATTTCTGGCACAACAAAAAGATGCAAACAAAATACTTTGCCCCAATATCTGTGTGAGAATTACTGAGAAGATTGGCTCCTCTAATGCATCATTGCACGAGTTATAGTTTTATCAGTGGATCCTTCTAATAACTTGGTTTATCACATGTGATATGTTCTACGTCATCCACACGCGCCGACATTGAGGTCCTGCGCAGGCGCAGTTTGATCTCAAGGCAGAATAAAGTATTGTAGTGCGCCTGTGCAGGACCTCAATACCGGCGAGTGTGGATGACGTAGGACGAGTCATGCACCTTGGCTTCAGAAGAAGGAGGACAAAGATGGCCGAAAGAGAAGATGCCAGTCCTGGAGAATGAAGACACCCATCCGACCAGTCTGCACCGTACCGCGCCTTAGGTGAGTATTATAAAGTGATTATTATGTTTTACACAGCGGCCTGGGCTCTTATATACAGTGCCTACAAGTAGTATTCAACCCCCTGCACATTTAGCAGGTTTACACATTCGGAATTAACTTGGCATTGTGACATTTGGACTGTAGATCAGCCTGGAAGTGTGAAATGCACTGCAGCAAAAAAGAATGTTATTTCTTTCTATTTTTTTTTTTTTTTAAATTGAGAAAAGTTTATTCAGAGGGTCATTTATTATTCAACCCCTCAAACCACCAGAATTCTGTTTGGTTCCCCTAAAGTATTAAGAAGTATTTCAGGCACAAAGAACAATGAGCTTCACATGTTTGGATTAATGATCTCTTTTTCCAGCCTTTTCTGACTAATTAAGACCCTCCCCAAACTTGTGAACAGCACTCATACATGGTCAACATGGGAAAGACAAAGGAGTATTCCAAGGCATCAGAGACAAGATCGTGGAGGGTCACAAGGCTGGCAAGTGGTACAAAACCCTTTCCAAGGAGTTGGGCCTACCTGTCTCCACTGTTGGGACCATCATCCACAAGTGGAAGGCTTATGGAACTACTGTTAGCCTTCCACGGCCTGGACAGCCTTTGAAAGTTTCCCCCGTGCCGAGGCCAGGCTTGTCCGAAGAGTCAAGGCTAACCCAAGGACAACAAGGAAGGAGCTCCGGGAAGATCTCATGACAGTGGGGACATTGGTTTCAGTCAATACCATAAGTAACGTACTCCACCGCAATGGTCTCCGTTCCAGACGAGCCCGTAAGGTACCTTTACTTTCAAAGCGTCATGTCAAGGCTCATCTACAGTTTGCTCATGATCACTTGGAGGACTCTGAGACAGACTGGTTCAAGGTTCTCTGGTCTGATGAGACCAAGATCGAGATCTTTGGTGCCAACCACACACGTGACGTTTGGAGACTGGATGGCACTGCATACGACCCGAAGAATACCATCCCTACAGTCAAGCATGGCGGTGGCAGCATCATGCTGTGGGGCTGTTTCTCAGCCAAGGGGCCTGGCCATCTGGTCCGCATCCATGGGAAGATGGATAGCACGGTCTACCTGGAGATTTTGGCCAAAAACCTCCGCTCCTCCATCAAGGATCTTCAGATGGGTCGTCATTTCATCTTCCAACAAGACAACGACCCAAAGCACACAGCCAAGAAAACCAAGGCCTGGTTCAAGAGGGAAAAAATCAAGGTGTTGCAGTGGCCTATTCAGTCTCCTGACCTTAACCCAATTGAAAACTTGTGGAAGGAGCTCAAGATTAAAGTCCACATGAGACACCCAAAGAACCTAGATAACTTGGAGAAGATCTGCATGGAGGAGTGGGCCAAGATAACTCCAGAGACCTGTGCCGGCCTGATCAGGTCTTATAAAAGACGATTAATAGCTGTAATTGCAAACAAGGGTTATTCCACAAAATATTAAACCTAGGGGTTGAATAATAATTGACCCACACTTTTATGTTGAAAATTTATTAAAATTTAACTGAGCAACATAACGTGTTGGTTTGTAAGATTTATGCATCTGTTCATAAATCCTGCTCTTGTTTGAAGTTTGCAGGCTCTAACTTATTTGCATCTTATCAAACCTGCTAAATCTGCAGGGGGTTGAATACTACTTGTAGGCACTGTACAGTATTCTAGGATGCTGTATATAAGAGCCCACTGGTGGTGGCCGCAGCTTATTGTCACCAAATCTGGTGACAGGTTCCCTTTAATGCTGTTGAAGGCAAAGGGCAGTCACTCTTAATAATGATGTGATTAGATTTCTCTTTTGTTCATTTAATTAACATTTTGCTAATTGATAAAAATAAACTAGTAACACTACTGTTTTTTTAAAGCATGCTTACTCTGCAGCATTTTTCCCACAAATGCCTAAAACCTTTGCCCCCTACTGTATACACTGTGTGCATACTGTATATAGTTGCTTTAGTCAAGCTTAGTTCCGATATATAATCAATTATACAGAGATAGCACTTTTTGGTTTCTGGGTGGTGGTGAGTCGTTCAGGTTGGAAACAGTCTTTTAACTTTGAGGCTGTGTGCCCACGTTGCGTTGTGTCCCTGCAGAAATTTCTGCAGCGATTTGAACAGCACACGAGCGCTTCAAATCGCTGCAGAAACACTGCGTGAAAAAGCCGATTTCATGCGCTCTGGATGCAGCCCCCACCATAGACAGAGCGGGGGCTGCATCCAAAGCGCACAAAAGAAGTGACATGTTGCTTTTTAGAACGCAGCGATTTGGCAGCATGCAAATCGCTGCGTTCTAAAACGTAACATGCGCATGGATTATGCATAATCTGCATAGATTGTGCTGGGGACGCAGGACGCATGCAGTTACGCTGCGGCGCAGAACGCAGCATACAGTGCCTACAAGTAGTATTCAACCCCCTGCAGATTTAGCAGGTTTACCCATTCGGAATTAACTTGGCATTGTGACATTTGGACTGTAGATCAGCCTGGAAGTGTGAAATGCACTGCAGCAAAAAAGAATGTTATTTATTTTTTTATTTTTTTTTTAAATTGTGAAAAGTTTATTCAGAGGTCATTTATTATTCAACCCCTCAAACCACAAGAATTCTGTTTGGTTCCCCTAAAGTATTAAGAAGTATTTCAGGCACAAAGAACAATGAGCTTCACATGTTTGGATTAATTATCTCTTTTTCCAGCCTTTTCTGACTAATTAAGACCCTCCCCAAACTTGTGAACAGCACTCATACTTGGTCAACATGGCAAAGACAAAGGAGCATTCCAAGGCCATCAGAGACAAGATTGTGGAGGGTCACAAGGCTGGCAAGGGGTACAAAACCCTTTCCAAGGAGTTGGGCCTACCTGTCTCCACTCTTGGGAGCATCATCCGGAAGTGGAAGGCTTATGGAACTACTGTTAGCCTTCCACGGCCTGGACAGCCTTTGAAAGTTTTCTCCCGTGCCGAGGCCAGGCTTGTCCGAAGAGTCAAGGCTAAAAGGACAACAAGGAAGGAGCTCCGGGAAGATCTCATGGCAGTGGGGACATTGGTTTCAGTCAATACCATAAGTAACGTACTCCACCGCAATGGTCTCCGTTCCAGACGAGCCCGTAAGGTACCTTTACTTTCAAAGCGTCATGTCAAGGCGCGTCTACAATTTGCTCATGATCACTTGGAGGACTCTGAGACAGACTGGTTCAAGGTTCTCTGGTCTGATGAGACCAAGATCGAGATCTTTGGTGCCAACCACACACGTGACGTTTGGAGACTGGATGGCACTGCATACGACCCGAAGAATACCATCCCTACAGTCAAGCATGGCGGTGGCAGCATCATGCTGTGGGGCTGTTTCTCAGCCAAGGGGCCTGGCCATCTGGTCCGCATCCATGGGAAGATGGATAGCACGGTCTACCTGGAGATTTTGGCCAAAAACCTCCGCTCCTCCATCAAGGATCTTCAGATGGGTCGTCATTTCATCTTCCAACAAGACAACGACCCAAAGCACACAGCCAAGAAAACCAAGGCCTGGTTCAAGAGGGAAAAAATCAAGGTGTTGCAGTGGCCTATTCAGTCTCCTGACCTTAACCCAATTGAAAACTTGTGGAAGGAGCTCAAGATTAAAGTCCACATGAGACACCCAAAGAACCTAGATAACTTGGAGAAGATCTGCATGGAGGAGTGGGCCAAGATAACTCCAGAGACCTGTGCCGGCCTGATCAGGTCTTATAAAAGACGATTAATAGCTGTAATTGCAAACAAGGGTTATTCCACAAAATATTAAACCTAGGGGTTGAATAATAATTGACCCACACTTTTATGTTGAAAATTTATTAAAATTTAACTGAGCAACATAACGTGTTGGTTTGTAAGATTTATGCATCTGTTCATAAATCCTGCTCTTGTTTGAAGTTTGCAGGCTCTAACTTATTTGCATCTTATCAAACCTGCTAAATCTGCAGGGGGTTGAATACTACTTGTAGGCACTGTACAGTATTCTAGGATGCTGTATATAAGAGCCCACTGGTGGTGGCCGCAGCTTATTGTCACCAAATCTGGTGACAGGTTCCCTTTAATGCTGTTGAAGGCAAAGGGCAGTCACTCTTAATAATGATGTGATTAGATTTCTCTTTTGTTCATTTAATTAACATTTTGCTAATTGATAAAAATAAACTAGTAACACTACTGTTTTTTTAAAGCATGCTTACTCTGCAGCATTTTTCCCACAAATGCCTAAAACCTTTGCCCCCTACTGTATACACTGTGTGCATACTGTATATAGTTGCTTTAGTCAAGCTTAGTTCCGATATATAATCAATTATACAGAGATAGCACTTTTTGGTTTCTGGGTGGTGGTGAGTCGTTCAGGTTGGAAACAGTCTTTTAACTTTGAGGCTGTGTGCCCACGTTGCGTTGTGTCCCTGCAGAAATTTCTGCAGCGATTTGAACAGCACACGAGCGCTTCAAATCGCTGCAGAAACACTGCGTGAAAAAGCCGATTTCATGCGCTCTGGATGCAGCCCCCACCATAGACAGAGCGGGGGCTGCATCCAAAGCGCACAAAAGAAGTGACATGTTGCTTTTTAGAACGCAGCGATTTGGCAGCATGCAAATCGCTGCGTTCTAAAACGTAACATGCGCATGGATTATGCATAATCTGCATAGATTGTGCTGGGGACGCAGGACGCATGCAGTTACGCTGCGGCGCAGAACGCAGCATACAGTGCCTACAAGTAGTATTCAACCCCCTGCAGATTTAGCAGGTTTACCCATTCGGAATTAACTTGGCATTGTGACATTTGGACTGTAGATCAGCCTGGAAGTGTGAAATGCACTGCAGCAAAAAAGAATGTTATTTATTTTTTTATTTTTTTTTTAAATTGTGAAAAGTTTATTCAGAGGTCATTTATTATTCAACCCCTCAAACCACAAGAATTCTGTTTGGTTCCCCTAAAGTATTAAGAAGTATTTCAGGCACAAAGAACAATGAGCTTCACATGTTTGGATTAATTATCTCTTTTTCCAGCCTTTTCTGACTAATTAAGACCCTCCCCAAACTTGTGAACAGCACTCATACTTGGTCAACATGGCAAAGACAAAGGAGCATTCCAAGGCCATCAGAGACAAGATTGTGGAGGGTCACAAGGCTGGCAAGGGGTACAAAACCCTTTCCAAGGAGTTGGGCCTACCTGTCTCCACTCTTGGGAGCATCATCCGGAAGTGGAAGGCTTATGGAACTACTGTTAGCCTTCCACGGCCTGGACAGCCTTTGAAAGTTTTCTCCCGTGCCGAGGCCAGGCTTGTCCGAAGAGTCAAGGCTAAAAGGACAACAAGGAAGGAGCTCCGGGAAGATCTCATGGCAGTGGGGACATTGGTTTCAGTCAATACCATAAGTAACGTACTCCACCGCAATGGTCTCCGTTCCAGACGAGCCCGTAAGGTACCTTTACTTTCAAAGCGTCATGTCAAGGCTCGTCTACAATTTGCTCATGATCACTTGGAGGACTCTGAGACAGACTGGTTCAAGGTTCTCTGGTCTGATGAGACCAAGATCGAGATCTTTGGTGCCAACCACACAGGTGACGTTTGGAGACTGGATGGCACTGCATACGACCCGAAGAATACCATCCCTACAGTCAAGCATGGCGGTGGCAGCATCATGCTGTGGGGCTGTTTCTCAGCCAAGGGGCCTGGCCATCTGGTCCGCATCCATGGGAAGATGGATAGCACGGTCTACCTGGAGATTTTGGCCAAAAACCTCCGCTCCTCCATCAAGGATCTTAAGATGGGTCGTCATTTCATCTTCCAACAAGACAACGACTCAAAGCACACAGCCAAGAAAACCAAGGCCTGGTTCAAGAGGGAAAAAATAAAGGTGTTGCAGTGGCCTAGTCAGTCTCCTGACCTTAACCCAATTGAAAACTTGTGGAAGGAGCTCAAGATTAAAGTCCACATGAGACACCCAAAGAACCTAGATAACTTGGAGAAGATCTGCATGGAGGAGTGGGCCAAGATAACTCCAGAGACCTGTGCCGGCCTGATCAGGTCTTATAAAAGACGATTATTAGCTGTAATTGCAAACAAGGGTTATTCCACAAAATATTAAACCTAGGGGTTGAATAATAATTGACCCACACTTTTATGTTGAAAATTTATTAAAATTTAACTTGTTGGTTTGTAAGATTTATGCATCTGTTAATAAATCCTGCTCTTGTTTGAAGTTTTCAGGCTCTAACTTATTTGCATCTTATCAAACCTGCTAAATCTGCAGGGGGTTGAAGACTACTTGTAGGCACTGTAACTGCATGCAATACGCACACGTGGGCAGAGAGCCTAAAAAAGTCAGAAGCATTTAAGGTTTTGTTGGAGTTAGTGTCATTAACTTGATTACTTTTCAGCAAGTCTGTATGCAGATATCGGGCTTGCATGTGGCTTCTGTTGTCTACATCTTGTCAAAGGGCAGCACAAATACATTATAACTCAGTCCTGTGTGAGGACATAAACCGCAGGATTAAAAAGTGACCTATGAAGTGAATGGTCGGGTTCTAAGCCAAAACTCTTTGCTCACCCACCAATCATTGTATAAAGCACTGGGGCGAAGAACCAGTACAAGGGAAATCAAAGCTGGTTGCATGCTATGGGATGTAATATAAATGTGTAATTTAATTATGCATGCCCATTTGTATGCATGTATATGTGTCTTAGTGTGCATATATAGTGTGATCACTGGACCCGTGGAAGCACAAAGGTTAGAAATGGCTCGCCGTCGTCCGGCGTTGTGACTATGTCCTCACCCTCCCCCACCACCTGTACCCCTTGGTATGAATTATTCTGATTAAATCTATAATCTGGAAGCCGCTGAGTGCCGCCTGATTCTGTCTCTTTTTGATCTTACACATATGTGTGTGTGTGTGTGTGTGTGTGTGTGTGTGTGTGCATTTATCTATATGTGTCTTTGGATGTTTGTATAAGTATGTGTTTCCTATGTATCAATGTATCATTATCTATTTATCTATCTATCTATCTATCCATCCATTGTGACATTCAACTACTGGGTGTTACTAGATACAACTAGTGGTGGGGAGGTCAAACAAGCCAGAGGTCCGGAGCCAGGAGGTCACATATGGAACACCGGGAGAAAGCAGAGCCGACGTCAGTGTACGAGCCGGATGTCAGAAGCCAGGAAGTCACAGGGAGAAAGCAAAGCCAAGGTCAGGGTACAAGCCCGAGGTCAGAAGCCAGGAAGTTACATAAGGTACACAGACAGAAAGCGGACCCGAGGTCAGGTTAAGAGACGGAGGTCAGAAGCCAGGGGGGTAAGGTCAGAGTCAGGGGCATGGGCAGAGAAGGGTAAAAGAGGTCCGGGATAGGGAGACAAGATAAGAACAAAGTACACACGGGAGCTAGAACACTCACTGCAGAGCAGGAACTACGAGTGGCGGCATGGCGGGTGAGATTGCTCCCTAATGAAGCGGAGCAATCACCCAGAATGAGGTGCCTGTTAACAGACCCCTCCCAAGACCAGACCAGGACCAGAGGCCAGGAAACAACCCGTTCACCAAAGAACAAAACAAAACAGAATATTGGCTCTGCTGAGAGAAGAGCACCGCAGATCAGAACCATGACATCCATTATGTATTTTTGTGTTCGTGTTCATTTTTGTATATGCTGTTTTTTGTGAATGTATTTAAATTATTTGCGGCTGTTCTGCCAGTTTTTAACAGTTTTTGCAGTTAGCAATATCTTTTTGCACCTTCTAGCAAAAATAGATAATTTCCCTTTGGTAGGGTGTGAAACGAAAGGGCACTGGACAGAGATCCAAAAAAAGGGATAAAAAGGACTGTCACCACATCCATCTCCTTTCTACGCCTTAGGGGTGCTCACAATAGGAGGTGGTGTTTTTGTCTTGCAGGATGCATGTGAACTGTGGACCAGTAAAAGAATGACTTTGAGAAGGACCTTGATTGAGGTTAATGAGAGTCAGATTGCTGATCACCTTAGGAAAAGGTGTTAGGCTATGTGCGCACTAGAAAAGTGATTTTTCTCAAGAAAATTTCTTGAGAAACTTCTGGGAGCTGAAGATTACCGCACCTGCATTTTTGCCGCGGTTTTCCCGCGGTTTTGCCGTGTTTTTTGACGCGTTTTTTCCGCAGGTTGGTCCCTGCGTTTTTTTTATGCTGTAACTGCAATAAATAATATAGATAATAGATAGCTAATCGATAGATAGACAGACAGATAATGGATAGAGGGAAAGATAGATAGATAGATAGATAGATGAGAAAGACCTATATAATGTCCCACCCCCTGCATATTCTAAGCTGGCACCCTTTAGTGACTTTCATGTGGCACTAAAGGGTGCCTAGCCTTATATTTAGCCAAAAAATAAATAATTAGAAAAAAAATGACGTGAGGTCCCCCCCATCTTTTGTAGCCAGCTAGGGTAAAGCAGACGGCTACAGCCTGCAGACCACAGCTGGCAGCTTCACCTTGGCTGGTAACCAAAATAGAGGGCACCCCACGCTGTTATTTTCCATTAAATAAATAATTAAAAACAAAAACGTGGGGTCCCCCCCAAATTGGATCACCAGCCAAGGTAAAGCGGACAGCTGTGGTCTGGTATTCTCAGACTAGGGAGGTCCACTGTTATTGGACACTCCCCAGCCTAAAAAAAGCAGGCCACAGCCGCCCCAGAAGTGGCGCATCCATTAGACGTGCCAATCCTGGCGCTTCGCCCCAACTCATCCCGTTGCCCTGGTGCGGTGGCAAACGGGGTAATATATGGGGTTGATGCCAGATGTGTAATGTCACCTTGCATCAAGCCCTGGGGTTAGTGATGTCAAGTGTCTATCAGATACCCGACATCACTAACCCAGTCAGTAAGAAATAAAAAATAGACAACAAAAAAAGTTTTATTTGAAAAAACACTCCCCAAAACATTCCCTCTTTCACCAATTTATTGAAAAGAACAATCAATTCCAGGTCCGGCGTAATCCAATAATTGGGTCCCACGGCGACCCATACCATAGTCACTGTCCCAGTCAATGAAGAACAGAATGTTCTCCGTTGGCTGGGAGAGTAGTATAGTGACCTGACCTAACATCAATGGGTCAGCCCAGCTCACTGCATGGGATGCCGAGCGCTGCCATCAGGAGGTTACATGAGAGCATTACCTGCTGTGACGATCTCCTGCACTGCTGACGTCAGCGCTGTCACTGACTTTTATGCCCGCCGCGTTCTCAGCAGTATTGCGAGAGCCCGTGATGTCACCGCTAGTGACAGTGTCGGGCCACCCGTGAGACGGGCATAGACGGCAGTGACCGCGCTGACGTCAGGAGGCAGGAGATCATCACCGCAGGTAATGATCTCATCTCACCTCCTGACAGCAGCGCTCGGCATCCCCGCGGCTGCACGCACTGCAGTGAGAAGCTGCTGATACTGCGGGCAGACACTGACACTGCAGTGCGGGCAGCCGCGGGGCTGGAGCGGGACACAGACTGCATGGGCACCTGGAGGTTACACGGAAGTGCTTCTGTGCGGCGTCCAGTGAGTGTGACGTGTGTGTTTACTCTGCTCCGCTTCCTCTTCTGTCATAATGACATCACTTCCCTGCAAACCGCAGGCAGTGCTGAGCATTACCACAGGTAAATCGCGGCTATACCGGTGGTATACCGCACATTATTTGCTACTTGCGGTATACCCCCGGTATTTCGCGATTTTATTACAGTGAATGGAGTGAAATACCTGCGGAAAAGAAGTGACATGCACATTTTCTCAAGAAATTTTCTCAAGAAATTCTGCAGAAAGAATTTTCTTGAGAAAAAAAACGCAGTGTGCGCACAGCTATTTTTTTTTCCCATAGGTTTTGCTGGGAAATGTCTGCAGAAAGATTTCAAACATTTCTCAAGAAATTTCCGCTGCAAAACCGCGGGTAAAACCGCGGGTAAAAACGCACTAGTGCGCACAGGGCCTTATTCATGTTTAGAGGTTAGTAATGGTTTAAGAAATGAGGTTGTACCCAATATGTTGGCTTGGCAGCTATAATTTGCATAATTTAAAGATGACCTGTCACAAGATCAAAAGTGGCCAGGTTTTGCTCTTATTTTATGACCGCTGCTTCCCTGAGTCAGACAGCTTTTTATTTCTTTTCAATCCAGCATATGGTTCCAGAGATACTGTCACACTAGGTATGGGGAAGTACCAAGCAAACGGCGAAAGGGAGAGGAAGGGAAAACCTGTGTCTAGGGAAAGGGAAGATGGTGACCCCTGACCAAACCTACTGCTGGTCCCTGGGGTCCCTCACCACCCTAGATAGGTTTTGCACCTATGCGCCGAGCCAGATACCTGACCCTAGGTATCCCTAGTGCTGGACCCTAAATAGGGAACGGATGGGATGAGCTCTTAATCAACCCCACTAAACACTATAGAAGACACAAGGAGGACACACAGGGAAAAAAACATGAACAACGTATCTGAAGATAACTCAGGTAGAAGTTCAGCAAAGTTTTCAGCAATGATACCACAGATGAATACAAGCCACCTGCTTATACCCAGAGCTAGAATGAACTGAATAATATCACCAGCATAAGTGCAAAGGAAGGTAGGGGTATATAAGCACAGAGAGAATGCTGATGAACAGCAACTGGGCGAGCTTCTGCTGGGTCCAAAAGGGGGAGAGATGAATCCAGCAGGAAAGCTACCTATACCAATAAATACTGACCGCAGGATGGGAAGCAATGGGAAGTCAGGGAGTATTTTGTGCAGCCAAACACTGTGACCTTCTATGGCCCGAAAACACATGACACACAAATGACAGATATGGTCCTTTTTATTCAGTGCTAATTTCATGGTCTTTGCCAAGGAGGCAATGTTCAAGACATGCCCCCGAGGATCCTATGAGTCACTCCCTCTTATTAAAGATCATGAAAAGTAGCAATAAATAAAAAGACCCATATCTTTGGAATCGTATAGTGGATTTATAAAAACATACAAACATGCAAACAAAAAATGAAATACTCCAGGGAACCACGGGAATAAAATAGCAAAAGCTGGTAACTCTTAATATATTATTTCCATTACCTTCTAAGAGCTGCTGTTACCTTTGTTGCAGAGGCATCACACTATATACAAGGTTTCCTTGTACCATTGGAGCCTGTAAACCAAAATGTATGTAACCTGTTAACACATACAGTACAGACCAAAAGTTTGGACACACCTTCTCATCTCTAGAACAACTGTTAAGAGGAGACTTTGTGCAGCAGGCCTTCATGGTAAAATAGCTGCTAGGAAACCACTGCTAAGGACAGGCAACAAGCAGAAGAGACTTGTTTGGGCTAAAGAACACAAGGAATGGACATTAGACCAGTGGAAATCTGTGCTTTGGTCTGATGAGTCCAAATTTGAGATCTTTGGATCCAACCACCGTGTCTTTGTAGAAAAGTTGAACGGATGGACTCTACATGGCTGGTTCCCACCGTGAAGCATGGAGGAGGAGGTGTGATGGTGTGGGGGGGCTTTGCTGGTGACACTGTTGGGGATTTATTCAAAATTGAAGGCATACTGAACCAGCATGGCTACCACAGCATCTTGCAGCGGCGTGCTATTCCATCCGGTTTGCGTTTACTTGGACCATCATTTATTTTTCAACTGGACAATGACCCCAAACACACCTCCAGACTGTGTAAGGGCTATATGACTAAGAAGGGGAGTGATGGGGTGCTACGCCAGATGACCTGGCCTCCACAGTCACCAGACCTGAACCCAATCGAGATGGTTTGGGGTGAACTGGACCGCAGAGTGAAGGTAAAAGGGCCAACAAGTGCTAAGCATCTCTGGGAACTCCTTCAAGACTGTTGGAAAACCATTTCCGGTAACTACCTCTTGAAGCTCATCAAGAGAATGCCAAGAGTGTGCAAAGCAGTAATCAAAGCAAAAGGTGGCTACTTTGATGAACCTAGAATATAAGATATACTTTCAGTGGTTTCACACTTTTTTAAGTATTTCATTCCACATGTTTTAATTCATAGTTTTGATGCCTTCAATGTGAATCTACAATTTTCAGAGTCCTAAAAATAAAGAAAACTCTTTGAATGAGGTGAGTCCAAACTTTTGGTCTGTACTGTATATTTTAAGTTTCTGTTTCATGGGAGAGCTGTGCTTTTGATTCTATAGGAAAAAACGAAACTTCAGTCTTATGCCAGCAGAAAATGATTGTTAAAATGCACCTAGCCAGTAAGGGTTACATAGAATGGAATGTGTTAAGGACACGGCTGTTAAAAAAACGTGACCAGCCCCGGTATTGAAATGTTTCCTGCAGGCCGAGCCTATTGCTATTCAGGAATATAACAGTTCTCTTTAATACTGTCTATTTTTCTTGGCATCTAACAGTGAGGCGTATTTGATACTCTGGTGGAAAACAAGATTTAGGAGGGGGAGCAAGCTGCAAACTTCACTACTTTACAGCTGCACTTAATCCTGCGCTTCTGCACTAGCTCAGAAGGCATTTACCGACCGGTACAAAATCTCCTGGAATGTTTTATGTTCCTTATGTGTTGGCCATGGATAAGGTCAGTAAATATAAAGTCAAAACTTAGCATCATTCATGGGGTAAAATGTTGGAGATAAAGTAACGTCTCTTCTTTATCGTGGAATCAGACTTCCTCATTGTGTGTGATCAAAGCTGTTTTGGCATCAGGATATATCAAATATATATAAAAAAATATCAACATATATCAAAAACATGCAAAATATATATTATATCTAATTGTATCAACTTATATCCCACAGAGCTGTAGTTAAACCTTACCTTCGGCTGTTCCATTCAATCCTATAACAGAGACACCTGCAAGGTCTTCTTCCAGATTTTGAGATTCCTCAACCGGTTGCTTTTCAATTTTTGATATGCCCTAGCCCACTTGGTCAATGGAGCCAACAAATGAAGACACATTTCCAGTAGAAAACACACCCCGCACTGTGATAATAAGCTGAAAAGATCACATGGCATTAAGTCTGCACAATCGTCTCGTAGAATCTTCTGATTAGTTTCATATCTCAACCTAAAACTTTTTCGAGATATGTTGGGTTGTTAAATTGTATCCTCAAGACGTTCTTGCCTAATTTAATTGAGGACTATAAGAAACGACTAAAGTTCTTAGTCTACATATCTTCCCCAGTTGACCCTTCTTCTCTTTCGTTCTTCAGACTGTAAACAGAAAATCTTTCATCCAGTGCCACGAACGATGAGCGTTTTGTTTACATTCCGAATGATTATTCTTCCAACTCCAATCATTCTTCGTAAACTTTTCCGAGCAGGCAAGATTCAGGTCTGCTCTCGATTTTTCTCTTTCTCTTTCTAACCAAATGCCTTCACGCGTTGGAAATTTGCTCTCACTTTTCCCCCTCCCTAAAATTCTTGAGGCTGGTGCTCTTTTTTTTAAATCTCAGCTTAACATGTTCTTCATTGATAATTTCTACTATTAACACATAAATCGTGGAAATATTGAATACATCAATAATGTAGGGAGAAAAAAATATATCTTTTGTGTATTTACGGATGAAAAGAATAAAAAAAAAGATAAGAAGGCAGTTCCACGGTAAGCTACTTGTCGGTGTAATAAAGGTATTATCAGCTTCAAGTCTTAGCAATTGAGATAATATGAATAATTAATGTGTCAAATAGATCCGGAAATATAGCAGTTTTAATTTGTTATGCATTAAAAAGAAATAATCCTTGATGAGACAGTTATATTCTTAGGTAATTGTGATAGGAAACATCTAAATACTGCCCTGCCAGGAACTTTTGTTTCTTAATGATATCCTTAAAGAACTACAATCCTTAAGTGTGAAGTTAATGCCATTACGGTATGTGAATTATCATTCTGGAGACGCATAAGCGGGGTTTACACGCTGCGATATCGTTAATGATTTATCGTCGGGGTCAAGTTATTTGTGACGCACATCCGGCGTCATTAACGATATTGCAGTGGGTGACAAGGACGAGCGACCTTAAACGATCGCAAAAGCGGTAAAAATCGTTTGCCGCGGAGAGGTAATCCTGAAACAAAAAATCGTTTTCAGGATGTTTGCGATGTTGTTCCTCGTTCCTGCGGCACCACACATCTCTGTGTGTGACACCGCAGGAGCGACGAACATCTCCTTACCTGCCTCCACCGGCAATGTGGAAGGAAGGAGGCGGGCGGGATGTTACGTCCCGGTCATCTCCGCCCCTCCGCTTCTATTGGACACCTGCCGTGTGATGTCGCTATGACGCCGCACGAACCGCCCCCTTAGAAAGGAGGCGGTTCGCCGGCCAGAGCGACGTCGCAGGGCTGGTAAGTACGTGTGACAGGGGTAAGCAAGGTTGTACGCCACGGGCAGCGATTTGCCCGTGTCGCACAACCGACGGGGGCAGGTACGATCGCTTGCGATCTCGCTAGCGAGATCATAGTGTGTAAGCCCCGCTTTACTGTAGTCTTGGCTAAGTAGATATGGACAGATGAGGAGGAAGAGACCAATGAACTCTTCATAAAAAAACTTCAGAACTTGTTCAGAGTATAGATATCACTCCCAAACCCACCACATACATAAACCTTAGGCTTGGTCTCATTTTTCGAGAGAGCAGAATAAGGTTGACCATACACATTAGATGACTGTCGCACAATCGTTCCCATAAACAGGAGGGCTCATCTTCTGCTCTCTCTGCGAAAGCCCCGGGTTGACACGTTGGCTGGTGGCTTGTCTCAGAATGATCAATGCTATCGGCAGTTCAGAATTGGCATTGATCTCTCCTGACCATCAATCGACCAGAGCACCCATGGACATTAACCCATCGTCCAGCCCCATGGATAGTGGCATCCTCTGCCGACATTTGTTTCATGTATATGGTGGCCTTAAAAGGATTGTTCACTACTAGGTTAACCTCTTCTGATTCCACTTGTTTCCCAAGTTAAAATAAAAGACCCTGTACTCTCCTCCGGTTCTGGTGCCGTTCTAGAGCTGTGGGTGATAACGATTCGAAAATCACATGAAATCACATTGCCAACCACCGCCAGCTTCTCTCTCCCCTCCTTCGGACCAAATGAGCAATCAACAGGAAGTGTGTGGCGGCTGCAGCATCACTTCCTGTTGATTGCTCATTTGGTCCAAAGGCGTAGCGAGAGGAGTCAGTAGTGATTTGATGAAGGGCTCCCGTGATATCACGAGAGTCCCGAACCATGATTACTGACAGTGCTGGAACGGTGCCAGAATGGAAGGTGAGTACAGGGTCTTTTATTGTGGAATCAAGAGGAGTTGTCCTAGTAGTGGACAACCCCTTTAAACAGTCGCTTGTCAAGTAGGCGAACAAAAGAATTGCCGGTAGGTAAAATTCAGACTGCCAATCCCCTTCTTCTCCATCATCAGTCATCGTGGGAAAGTCAGAAGGCTAATCCCTCCGAACTTGGTGGGTCCAGTTGACATTAAACTAATATGTATGGAAGCCATTATTCTTCATGTGGATACTGAAGCCATGTCAATTTTTTTTTTCTTTGTTGGCTGAAACAATGATTTAAATAACAAAACTGTTCCCCAATGGCATTCTTTAGCTCGGAGTACAATTAGGTTATGCCTGTAGGAGATAACAAGTCTTGACACCAGTCACATCATGGATGGTTTACACAAAGTGAATTTCATTCTGATGGTTTTTATTGCTTGTCTTCATTTAGTTCTTTGAGATATTGCCATCTAGAATATCCTTTAGTTTTTTAATTTTTTCGTCATTTTGTCAGCTGATTTGGGTGCACTTATAAAATCAAATGAGTTTTAGTATGTGCGTTTTTTCTGGCATTCTTTTGTTGTTGTGTTTAACATTGCAAATCATGTAAATCGTAGATCCAGTGCTTCGTAAGGGGGCTTTACACGCAACGACATCGCTAACGAGATGATGTTGGGGTCACGGAATTCGTGACACACATCCGGCCTCGTTAGCGATGTCGTTGCGTGTGAAACGTACGAGCGACCGCTAACGATCAAAATTACTCACCTAATTGTTGATTGTTGACACGTCGTTCTAATCCCAAATATTGTTGCTGTTGCAGGACGCAAGTTGTTCGTCGTTCCTGAGGCAGCACACATCGCTTTGTGTGACACCGCAGGAACGACGAACACCGTACCTTTCGGCTCCTCTCCGCCCCTCCGCTTCAATTGGACAGCTGCCGTGTGACGTCGCTGTGACGCCGCACGAACCACCCCCCCTTAGAAAGGAGGCGGTTCGCCGGCCACAGCGACGTCACTAGGCAGGTAAGTACGTGTGACGGGTCTTAGCGATGTTGTGCTCCACGGGCCGCAATTTGCCGGTGACGCACAACCGACGGGGGCAGGTACGCTCGCTAGCGATGTTGCTGCATGTAAAGCAACCTTAAGATTCTAGCATCACATGAAGTTTATTAGAAGTTAAATAAAAAAAAATCACATGAACACATTCTTTTAACTGCCATTTTTCAATAAGAGGAAAATTCCATATGCTAACAGTCATATAAACGTAAAAAGGGTCCAGACCTGAAAGGGGCTGTTTGGGGGCTTTCTCAGATGTTACAGATAGTGGGACTTAAAGGGAACCTGTCAGGTGCAATATGCATCCAGAACCACGAGCAGTTCTTGGTGCATATTGCTAATCCCTGCCTAACCGTCCCTGTATTTAGTAGCGTAGATAAAGAGATCTTTAGAAAAATTATTTCTAAAGATCCTTTATGTTATGCTAATGAGGCCAGCGACTAGTCACAAGGGCATTAGTTCCTGCACTAATTACGCCCTCTTAGCATATTAGCACGCCCATAGGGGCGTTCTAACATGGTATTCAATTCAGCGTCATCAGCAGTAGGTCATCAGCGGATAGGTCACCAATTTCAGTCCAGTGGGGGCACCCGGCACCCCTTCTAGACAGTTATTTTTAGCTGCAGTGGCAGCTGGATGTAAACAGTGAATGAAGCCAGAACAGCAAAGCTCCATTCAATGCTTAATGACCATGGCCAAGAACTGCAGCTAAGCTCCTATTCACTTTAATAGGAGCTGAGCTGCACCATCATTGAATGGCCATTACACAGTGAAAGGAGATGTGCTGTTCTAGCTTTGTTCACTGATTACATATCCCTGCCGCTGCCAACCAGAGCTGCAAACAACTGGTTGTAGAAGTTGCTAGGTGCTCTACCCCACCAATCAGATATCAATGGCCTGTCCAGAAGAATATCATAATTTCAGCAAATTAAGTGCAGATAAGAAGAACTTATCTCCAAGTCAAAACTGCTAATATTTAACTCTGATTATATTCCTGCTGCCCCTGTGTGTTATATAGTTTTTGTTTTGTTATCTTTTTAAAACCACTATACCATTCTGGAGTTATGGGCCTTTTTTTAGTGCAGATTGTTATGGGCTGTACCTTGAGGGCTGTGCTCACGCTCTTTGGGGGCGTGTATTTATGGTGCGTTGCATTTTTACTCTGAGTAACGCCTCCGCAGTAAAGGCCATAAAAATTTGCACTAAATAAAAAGGCCTATATCTGGGAGGGTGTCACGATTGTCACTGTGCGTCTTGTGACTAGGGACAAGCTCAAGGCTAGCTTTACTTCATCTGAGACCATGCATATTTTTACATTGTTTTTTTTCCTTTGGGCACATGAGGGGTCAAACTCCTTCTCTGGTGTTGCAGCAGACTTGCTCAGCTGTCTGAAGTTAATCACTTCCAGGCTGGATTTAAGCCCTTTGCTTCCTGGATACTTCGCTAGTTATTCAATTCATTTTGGAGCTAGCCTGGTCAGAGATTGTGGTTTATTTTTGGTTCTACCTCCTTTCCCGTGTTACACCTACCTGTACACCTTTAGTTTCCCTTGTGTAGTTTTAGGTGTACATGAGGTTTTGTTTACCTCTGTCCATTGTTCGTTGGCAGTAGGGATATCCCTCCCGATCAGTCGCCTGGGTGGTGGGCACTTTGTCATTATGGCCAGAACAGGAGTCAGGGCCAAGTCGGGGGCCCAGCTCTCCCTACCTTGAAGGGTACCTCCGGGTGTAAGGGTGAGTTCAGGGACCCCAGCATTAGGATCTGCTTAGGTTACCCTGAGTTCCTTGGACATCCTTCTCACTCCCCCTTGACAGCGGGTTTAAAAACACAAACAAACTTTAATACTCAGGAGAGCATTAACGTAAGAGCAAAAGTGGTAACTATTGACCTAATGACAGGTCCTCTTTAACAGTAATTTTTGTTTATCTTGATTAACTTATTTTGTTTATCTTGATTTATCTTGATTAACCTTTTTCATGTATATGTTGTTCTGTTGCTTTTTCATGGAAAGAAGATGTATCTGTGCCGCCTCCACGTCAGCAGCCGAGCTGCTCGGATCCGGATCCGCGGTGGCTCGAGGGGCGTCCGGACCCGGGGCTCGTGCGGCCACTCAAATGATGGGGATATTTACAGGGGATGGTGTATCTCCAGTTTGTGACGCCACCCGTGGTGTGTGGTAAGGTGGAGTACCACCGCTGCAGCTGGGAGTACCCGGTGGCGATGGAGTGGGCAGCTAGGTGTTTAACCCCTCCACGGGTAGGGGGGAATGCCCCGGGACTCGGTGATAGTGACGGAGATGTGCCGTTGGGGAGGTAAAGATCACTTGCGTACTCACTCAGTCCATAAAGCTGACACTGACAACTTAGTAAACCAAAGTTCTGGACACCTCTGCCGCTGAGGGGAGCACGTTTGGGTCCCGTTCCTGCTGGTGTTGCCTGATGATATGTGACCTTTCCCTTGGCACCTTGTTCTCTTCTTAGTTGGCCCCTATAGCTTGAAACTAATCGGGTCCCGCTCCCCAGTGTGGCTAACTGAGGGAGCTTGCTCTCAGGGGTCACGCTTGGGATTTCCTGGACCGTTGCGCTAGTACCCCGATTTTGGAGCGGGTGGAGAGAGGATCTTGAAGGTTCCGTTCTTGTCAGGTGAATTGTCAGGTTGCCTAAAGCTACTCCCTGACCTAGGGTCCACGTACCCCGTCGTGCCCTGGTCCCAGCCCGGTGATGGTACAAGGCCGCCGGCTGTCCTCCGTGACAATACTGTGCCCCTTGTCACAATCTCCTGCGACCGAGGGTCCATCTCCTACCAGGCCCAGACCACCGTCTGCTACCTAGTACTTCCAAGGAGCCCAGCTCCTGACCTCCTCTCTCCTTTACTTCCAACACTACACTGGCCTACGTCTGACACTCCTGACCTCCCCTTACCAAACCCCCAAGTGGGCGACCCTATTCCTCTAAGGTCGTCCACTGGTGTGTCTGGTGGGTGTGGTGCAGAGTGTTCCTAGGATTTTGGCAACACCATTGGTTGGGGACCCCTAACCAAGGAGGAGGCGAATACTGCACAGAAGGGCAGATTGTACAATACCCTGTGATGACCTGATAGGCCAGGGCGTCACATATCCATTATAGACTATTGGCTGTTCACATGTCCGTGCTTTTTTGCAATGCGTCTGTGCAAAAATAAAGGAAACCTGTCCGTTTTTTGATCAGCGCCAAGGATGAAATGTACCAATACTAGTCTACAGTCCGTGTGCTATCCATGATTAACATTGTAATGGATAGGAGAAGCTTTTTAAATTATTTATCTATGTGTGAAAATCACTGATGAAATACTGATACAATGACCAAACGAGGATGAAAATCAGTTCAAAAACATTAGCTACATTCGAACCATTTTATTGCTTTCGTGAAAAATCACGGACATCTGAATGAGGCCTAAAATACAGATCTTGGGGGCCTCACTGTTCTTAACAGTTCTGAATTTTTGGAAACAATCCAGAGAAATTCAGGCATGTTCAACACATGAAGACAAGAAATCTCTGTCCTATGAAAAATGTTCGGAACGCTGGAATGAATTTTTCCAATCTAACAAACGCCAGATCCCGTATGCTGAGTTGAGCTTTGGATGTTATTTGTGTTGTGTAACTTCCATAACATACGTCTGATTTTAAAGTTTGTTCTATACGTAACTAAAAGTATCAGATTTAGGCCTCGTTTGTGCTTGCGTACAGCTTCTGGTGAGAGGGCATCAGAAGCGATATGCTAATGACCTTTTGGTGTGAGCATCAAACGAGGGACATGTAAATGTGATGTGATCTTGCGATCAGATCACAGCTGTGGAGAAGAGGGAGGGAGCACTTTCTCTCCATCTCCTCCACTGTCTATCTCTGCGTACATCGCACTGCGGTCGGATGACATGCAAGTGCAGTGCAATGTTTCACACTCACCCATAGATTTATATGGGTGAGTGTGAGCTGAGACTCGCTGCCAGACGCCGATATGACATGAGAAATCAATCGCAGATGGACACTGCCCCATAGTTTTGCACTGGTGCGAGTGCAATCTGATGTTTTATTGGTCTGTGCAAAACGCAAGTGGTACCGAGGCCTTAGGCTGGGGCTACACGGTGACTTTGACTGAGACATAGGTCATGCGAACAAATCGCTCTGTGTAGCTGCCACATCGCAATGCAATGTAAGTGGATGAAGTTAAATGTGCACTCCTATTTATCCCTATTCGCCAAAGTCACGTCTGGCGTTAATTGTATGCATCCCGAAATTCCATAAATCATGTGCATTAAAGGCCGCTTTACACGCTGTGACATCGCTAGCAATTGTTAGCGATATCAGCGCTATAGCACCCGCCCCCGTCGGTGGCACGATATGTGGTGATCGCTGCCGTAGCGAACATTATCGCTACGGCAGCGTCACACGCACATACCTGTGCTGCGACGTCGCTGTGACCGGCGATCCGCCTCCTTTCTAAGGGGGCGGTTCGTTCAGCATCACATCGATATCACAGCAGCTTCACAGAACCGCCGCCCAATAGAAAAAGAGGGGAGGAGATGAGCGGCCGGAACATGCCGCCCACCTCCTTCCTTCCTCTTTGCCGGTGGATGGAGGTAAGGAGATGTTTGTCGTTCCAGCGGCGTCACACATAGCGATGTGTGCTGCCGCAGGAGCGACAAACAACCTCGTTACTACAGCAGCAACGATAATTGGGAAGAGGGGGGCATGTCACCGATGAGCGATTTTGAACGTTTTTGCGACGATTCAAAATCGCTCATAGGTGTCACACACAACGACATCGCTAAAGCGGCCGGATGTGCGTCACAAATTCCGTGACCCCCAGCGAGATCGCTTTAGCGATCTCGTAGCGTGTAAAGCCACCTTAACTCTTTTCTAGATGGACTTCTCAGGAGACTTAAAGAGGTTGTCCACTACTTTAACATTGATGGACTATCCTTAGGATAGGTCATCATTGTCTGATCGGCCGGAGTCTGACACCCTCCACCACGCCGATCAGCTGTTCTTGGGGTTGGCAGCAGGCAGACAGAAAAGCTCAGTTCTAGAGCCGTCTTGTCAGCTGATAGCGGCCATGGCCGGGTACTATCCATCCGCCTCCTATTGATATGAATAGAAGGTGGATGTTCAGTACCCGTCCTTGGCCGCTATCAGAAGACAGAACTCCCGAACTGTGCATTTCCGGGTGTCTGCTTCTGCCTCCGGGACCGAACACAGTTGATCAGGGGGGTCTCATACACCGGCTGATCAGACATTGATGACCTATCCTAAGGATTGTGGACATAAACATATTGGACACCCTCTTTAACTCCTTAACTCCTGAGAAGAAGTCCATATAGTGAAGAAAAGAGTTAGATGTACAAGGTCTATGGAATCTCGGGATTCATACAATTAAAGCCAGCTTTACACGCTGCAATGTATCTTACAATGTGTCGGCGGGGTCACATCGTAAGTGACGCACATCCGGCATCGTAAGGTACATTGTAGTGTGTGACAGGTACGTGCGATTGCACGAAAATCCGTTCATCGCATGCACGTCGTCCATTCCTCATGAATTGAACGTGAGGTTGTTCAATGTTCCCGAGGCAGCACACATCGCAGTGTGTGAACATTGAACAGATCTTACCTGCGTCCCGCGGCTCCCGCCGGTAATGCGGAAGGAAGGAGGTGGGCGGGATGTTTACGTCCCGCTCATCTCCGCCCCTCCGCTTCTATTGGCCGGCTGCCGCGTGATGTCGATGTGACGCCGAACGTCCCTCCCACTCTAGGAAGTGGATGTTCGCCGCCCACAGCGAGGTCGTATGGAAGGTAAGTACGTGTGACGGGGGTTAATCGTTTGTGCGGCATGTTCAACAAATTGAATGTGCCACACATACGATGGGGGTGTTGCGAATCGCATACGATATCGTATGCAAAATTGTAACGTGTAAAGCAGGCTTTAGGCTGAGGCTACACGTGACTTTGGCAAATAGGGATGAATAGGGTCACATATTTTTCTCAGACATTAGTGACTATTCAACAGATAGGCCATCAATGTAAAAGTAGTGGACAACCCCTTTAATATACTGGTTCCATCTTACAAAAGCTTAAAGGGAACATGTCAGTAGCTCTGGGGTCAGCAAACTAATATCATTGCTGGGTAGGCTAGTAAAAGATGTGTTCATTTATATTTTTGCGGTAACAATTGCATATTCCATCTCTGAGAAAATCTACTTTAAATCTTTATGAAAATAAGTTCGCACGCGGGGAAATTCTTGGCTAAAGCATTATTTACTATCTAGCACCTCCCAAAGGTTCATAATTTATGTTTCTTCTGCACTGTCAAGAAGAGACTTCAATCACGTTGCAGCTACAGAATTTTATAATTTAAGGGGGTTGTGCATTTTCAAGTGTTTTTATGTTTTTATTGAAAGGCTACTATTGTTAAAAAAAAAAAAAAAAAAGTCCAAAGCCTTAGTTAACCCCTGCCACTCCAACGCTGCCGCTATTGATGCCCTCAGTCTTCTTTCATACAGCAGCGGTAACGTCACGACTATAGCATGTGACCAGTGTAGCCAATAACTGGCCTCAGTGCTGTTATTCTTTCGAGAGCAGCAGAGTAGAAGCAGCACCTGAGTGGCAGGGAGTAAAGGCCTCGTTACACGCAACGACGTATCTAACGATATATCGCCGAGGTCATGGATTCCGTGACGCACATCCGGCGTCGTTAGCGACGTCGTTGTGTGTAACAGCTCCGAGCAAGTGTTAGGGATCAAAAATACTCACCTTATCGTTGATCGTTGACACGTCGTTCATTTTCATAAAATCTTTGTTGTTACAAGACGCTGGTTGTTCGTCGTTCCTACAGCAGCACACATTGCTACGTGTGACACCGCAGGAACGAGGAACAACCTCGTACCTGTGGCCGGCCGCAATGAGGAAGGAAGGAGGTGGGAGGGATGTTTGTTCCGCTCATCTCCGCCCCTCCGCTTCTATTGGACGATCGCTTAGTGACGCCACTGTGACACCGAACAAACCGCCCCCTTAGAAAGGAGGCGGTTCACCGGCAACAGCGACGTTGCTAGGCAGGTAAGTCCCGTGTGACGGGTGTAAGCGATGTTGTGCGCCACGGGCAGCGATATGCCCGTGACACACAACTGACGTGGGCGGGTGCTTTCACCAGCGTCATCGCTAGCAATGTCGCTGCATGTAAAGCCCCCTTAAGTGTTATTTTGCAACTTTGGAAAAAAAAATTGATAGTGGACCTCCTGTTTAGCAGGACTGTATCTGAGCATAATTTACTCTTTAAGTAAAGTCTGGGCACTAAAGGGCATATAGTGTGCTGCCATCATCTTAGTTATCTAAGGCCAAAAACACACTTCCGCATATAAAACATACATGTCTCACGTTCCGTTTTTTGGGTCCGTGTTCCGTTTTTTAGGGGCGTTTCTCCCGTACGTATGACATCTATGTGATGGCGTATGCTCTCCGTGTGTACGTGTGGAATGTCCTTATTAGCATAAAATACGTACGTATGCAATCCGTGTGCCGTCCGTTTTTAGAGGTCCGTACTCTTACCCAAATAATGTTGTTAATCCTTCATCATGAGATCCTGGTGTTGTTAATTGGTCAATTTCCGTCCCTCATCGGTGGATAAGGTTTAAAAACATTTCAAATCATTGTTTTTAGGCTCTTCCACTCATTAGACTGACTCCAAAATGTCTCTCTCCAGTGAAGCAACCATGTATTTGCTATGGTTGATATCTAGGAGATTTGGGGTTAGGAGACATATGCTTGAATATGAACCACCTGTTGAAAAAAGGATGTGGATCCACCCCCTTGTCAAGCTAAGGAAGACGGATGGCCATTTTAATATTCTTTATGGAGAAATGCGCAAATTTCCACCTAAATTTCAAGCATAATGCCATATAACCATAACGTCCTTTGACAACTTCCTTGTGCATCACCAATTGAAACATCAGGACTTTTGACAATTTGACAATCGACCTGATAGATTGGAAAAAAGTGTTGCTGATGTTTGGATTAAAAACGCACATGGATGATACGTGCTGAACACGGACATGCTACGTGTGCCGTCCGTGCAGGCACGGACCCATAGACTTTAGCGGGTCCGTGCCTGTATGTTGACGGCCAAAAACGGACATGTCGTCTGTGCGGAAAAACGCACACACGTACTTACCACACGGACACACGTTACGTGTGATTTTACGCGTGTGTGCCATCACTCATAGGGTAACATTGGTCAACGTGTCTCCGTGTCTCCGGTACGTGCAAAAACGTACCAAACACGTACCGGAGGCACGGATGTGTGTTGCGGGCCTAAGATGGTATGTACCTAAGCCTTCAACCTTCAAAAATTCCATGGTCGGTTTCACACATCTGTGTTTTATGGTGGGACTGTCAGGGCCAGCTCCAGATTTTCGTGGGCCCCAGGCAAAAGAGTCTCAGTGGTGCCTTTTAATACATACCACAGGGAGAGAGCTGTCTCACCCCACCGTGCACTGTCTTCCCCCTATGGGTTGCGTCCCCCTCCGTGTGCTGTCTTTTCCCCTGTGCGCTGTCTCTCCCCCTGTAAATTGTCTCCCCCTGTGCACTGTCTTCCCTCTTTGGACTGTGTCCCCACTGTGCACTGTGTCTCCCCCACAGCGCTGTGTGTCTCCGCTGTGTGCTGTCTCACCGTGTGCGCTGTGTCTCCCCCTGCGCGCTGTGTCTCCCCCTGAGCGCTGTGTGTCTCCGCTGTGTGTTGTCTCCCCGTGTTTGCTGTGTCTCCCCCTGAGCGCTGTGTGTCTCCGCTGTGTGTTGTCTCCCCCTGTGCGCTGTGTCTCCCACTGTGCACTGTCTTCCCCTGTGCATTGTGTCTCCCCCATGTGCAGTTGGCAGCAGAACTGTGTCACTATTTCAGGCGGTGCAAGAGATCATCGCCGCCTTGCAATTTACATCATTTGTCTCTGCTGGGGATGGTGACAACTCTCTGCTGTCAGCTTATTATTATTCAAATTCGACAACAGTCTAACTCTGGGTGCTGCGCTCATCACACAGGGCATGGAGGGAGATGCTGCTCAAGGAAGACAGTTACCTCAGGCCTCAAACACCATTAAGTTTTGAGGACATCGTTCGGCAAGTGGTGAGGATGGTGTCTCCGACAGCGAGTTGGCCCCTGTTTGTCCATGGCCCCGGCCCTTGCCCGGGTGCATTGGGTGGTGACGCCGGCCCTGGGGACTATGGACCAGCCATGGGTTTCTTAACCCAAACTCAACAGAATCCTTCCTACATGCCCATGAGGCTGCTGAACTCAGATCAGGAGACCTTTAACTGCTCCTGATATCCTGGTCTATGCTTATTTCGGGAAACACAGATGTGTGAAACCGGCCCTAGGGCTAAAAAGTAAAAGTGTTTTGGGGTTCCCTAATTTTTGATCAAACATTTTAGCATCTCAAAGCTTCACTTATTTTTTTCAGTAAGACATCAGGTCCACATTGAGATACTGTCCATAGTACCAAATTGATCTTCTAATTAATTAGGCTTGTATACATAAAGATTCTAAGTGTTCAACATCCTACTTTTCTTTAGGAAGACTCAAAATTGAGTCTGGCAGCAACTCTCTTGTATAGAGGAGTTGAGAGATAGCAGCCAAACAACCAGCCAAGCCATCGATCAGCCAACAGACTTCCCTAATAGACTGGCATGGTGCACTACATGTAACAATGTGATTGGAACCATATAGGAACCTTACCTTTGTGCATACATAATACAAGCTAGACAACAAATGAAAAAAAAAACACTAGAGCAAAGCCCAACCATATCCCAATGGTTTCTATCAATTTTCTAAAATATACCGGTACACTCACTTTGTGCCGGGAATTCCGATCCAATATCTCCCCAACTCCAGGTGCTCCTCTCTGGATGTCTTTTGGTAATCATTTCCTTCAGTCGCGATCCTCTGTCTCCATAAAGTGAGGTAAGCTTTTTGTACAATAATCCAAACGTATATAGGAAGTTGAAAATAGTGACTATAGCAATTATCTACGCGCTTCGAGGATTCCAGCTTCGTCAGGACAACCCACATGGTGATAATGAACTCTTTTATAATGCTTTACAAATCTTTTTATGATTCGGCTGATGAAGAGGAAGAACATAAAAAGTGACCTGCATTTTATAGACACTGATGATCGAGACCAGGGTCGGTTTTAGATAAAAGTGAGGCCCTGGGCAAAATTAAAAGTGGCGGGTCTCCAAATACTAAGATATTGAACCGTCACACAGAAACATTTAAGGTGTTTTTACAAGAACCGATTTCAGACTGTTAAACGAGCGCAAATTGATTATATTCAAGCTGTTTGATACTTGTTTACTGTCCTTTATATTTAAGGTGACGAAGAATGATGAGGACAAAATGATGGCTAAAAGATCATTTTGTCCCCATATAGTATCATGTTATCGATAGCACGTCTTCTGTTTATATAGGACAATGTGCTGCTCAGAAAAATCATTTCTATCCGACATAAATGATCCTATCTCCCGATGACTGATTGTTTTGCTTCTTTGTTGGGTGATAGCCAACATGTTTAAACATGCAAACACTTGTCTGTGCTGCCAGCATTTTTAACTGTGAATGCTACAAACACTGTACGTTAAACCCACAATCCATGCTACACACAGACCCTGTATATTACAAATACACATTATGTGTTACACACACACTCCACGCTAAACACACTTGCTTTATGCTACTCACACACATACTACATATATTGTATATACACACACGCATTCTATGCTACATACATTGTACACTGTGTGCAGAATTATTAGGCAAATGAGTAATTTGATCACATGATGCTTTTTATACATGTTGTCCTACTCCAAGCTGTATAGGCTGAGAGCCAACTACCAATGAAGTAAATCAGGTGATGTGCCTCTCTGTAATGAGGAGGGTGCGGTGTAATGACATCAATATCCGATATAAGGTGTGCTATATTATTAGGCAACTTCCTTTCCTTTGGCAAAATGGGTCAGAAAAGAGATTTGACGGGCTCTGAAAAGTCCAAAATTGTGAGATGTCTTGGAGAGGGATGCAGCAGTCTTGAAATTGCCACACTTTTGAAGCGTGATCACCAAACAATGAAGCGTTTCATGGCAAATAGCCAAAAGGGTCGCAAGAAGCGCGTTGGGTAAAAAGGCGGAAAATAACTGCCCATGAATTGAGGAAAATCAAGCATGAAGCT
Organism: Anomaloglossus baeobatrachus; assembly: GCF_048569485.1. NCBI lineage: Eukaryota > Metazoa > Chordata > Amphibia > Anura > Aromobatidae > Anomaloglossus > Anomaloglossus baeobatrachus. The sequence goes on along the minus strand of NC_134363.1, from coordinate 153,473,590 downwards.
GCCAAGATGCCATTTGCCACCAGTTTGGCCATATTTCAGAGCTGCAACGTTACTGGAGTATCAAAAAGCACAAGGTGTGCCATACTCAGGGACATGGCCAAGGTAAGGAAGGATGAAAACCACCACCTGTGAACAAGAAACATAAGATAAAACGTCAAGACTGGGCCAAGAAATATCTTAAGACTGATTTTTCAAAGGTTTTATGGACGGATAAAATGAGAGTGACTCTTGATGGGCCAGATGGATGGGCCAGAGGCTGGATCAGTAAAGGGCAGAGAGCTCCACTCCGACTCAGATGCCAGCAAGGTGGAGGTGGGTACTGGTATGGGCTGGGATCATCAAAGATGAATTTGTGGGACCTTTTTGGGTTGTGGATGGAGAGAAGCTCAACTCCCCGACCTACTGCCAGTTTCTGGAAGACAACTTCTTCAAGCAGTGGTACAGAAAGAAGTCAGTATCGTTCAAGAAAACCATGATTTTCATGCAGGACAATGCTCCATCACATGCATACAACTACTCCACAGCGTGGCTGGCCAGTAAAGGTCTAAAAGATGAAAAAATAATGACATGGCCCCCTTGTTCACCTGATCTGAACCCCATAGAAAACCTGTTGTCCCCTCATAAAATGTGAGATCTACAGGGAGGGAAAACAGTCCACCTCTCGGAGCAGTGTCTGGAGGCTGTGGTGGCTGCTGCACGCAATGTTGATCGTAAACACATCAAGCAATGACAGAATCTATGGATGGTCGGCTGCTGAGTGTCATCAGAAAGAAAGGGGCTATATTGGTCACTAATTTTTTGTGGTTTTGTTTTTGCATGTCAGAAATGTTTTTTTCTAAATTTTGTGCAGTTATATTGGTTTACCTGGTGAAAATAAACAAGTGAGATGGGAATATATTTGTTTTTTATTAAGTTGCCTAATAATTCTGCACAGTAATAGTTACCTGCACAAACAGATATCCTCCTAAGATAGCCAAATGTAAAAACCCCACTCCAACTTCCAAAAATATTAAGCTTTGATATTTATGAGTCTTTTGGGTTGATTGAGAACATAGTTGTTGATCAATAATAAAAAAATCCTCTAAAATGCAACTTGCCTAATAATTCTGCACACGGTGTATATTACACTCACACATTCCATGCTACATATATTGTATATTACTTACACACACACGCACGCACGCACGCACACACACACGCACACACACACGCACGCACACACACACGCACACACGCACGCACGCACACACACACGCACACACGCACACACACACGCACACACGCACGCACACACACACGCACGCACGCACGCACACACACACATTCCATGCTACATGCACTGTATACATAGGCAGATTATAATGAGAACAATTTTGGCTACAGCTTAGGGCCCATGACTCCACTGAGGTCCATGGCCCAATTGCCCTCATTATAATGTTTTGTGTGCTACCATTGGCGATGCAGTGAACTTCCCTGAAGCTCCGTTACCAGCAATACAGAATAGAAGCCCAACTCTAGGGAAGCTCCCGTCACCTTTTTTCTGATGTGCCCTCAACCATCGTGATGACGTCATCTCACCAGCGTCCACATATCGGGCCACAAGAAGAAGTGGAGCCGCAGGAGATCATATGGAGAGGTGAGTATTACATTTTTTTTTTTTCAATAAAAATGAATGAAATGAGGGGTGGGAGATAAGAAATTATAAAGATTTGAGGATGGGGTATAGGAGAGAGGAAATTATAACGAATGGGGTTCATGTAGTTGCACTGAATTAAGGGAGTGGGAGGAGTACAGTGGGGCGGTACTGAAGACGCAGGAGAGTAAAGGGGGCTTTACACACTACGACATCGCTAATGCGAACTCGGGGTCACGGAATTGGTGACGCACATCCGGCCGCTGTAGCGATGCCGTTGTGTGTGACACCTATGAGCGATTTTGCATCGTTGCAAAAACGTGCAAAATCGCTCATTGGTGTCCATTCTCAAAAATCGTTACTGCTGCAGTAACGAAGTTGTTCCTCGTTCCTGCGGCAGCACACATCGCTCAGTGTGACACCGCAGGAACGAGGAACCTCTCCTTACCTGCCTCCCGGCCACAATGCGGAAGGAAGGAGGTGGGCGGGATGTTACGTCCCGCTCATCTCCGCCCCTCCGCTTCTATTGGGCGGCGGTTCAGTGACGCTGCTGTGACGTTGCTGTGACACTGAACGCACCGCCCCCTTAGAAAGGAGGCGGTTCGCCGGTCACAGCGACGTCGCCGGACTGGTAAGTAGTGTGACGGGTCTGGGCGATGTTGTCCGGCACGGGCAGCGATTTGCCCGTGTCGCACAACAGATGGGGGCGGGTACCCACGCCAGCGATATCGGTACCGATATCGCAGCGTGTAAAGCACCCTTAACTTAATGAATTGGGGGAAAGAGCCAATATATTGGTCAGGGTAAAAGTGACTAATTATAGGTAATGTGGGCCAGTGGTTTTATATTTGAATGGTAGGATTCATAATAGCTAATTATATATTAATGTTGTGCACATCTGTATTCAAGGGCACAGTGTGGGGGGATTTCTTATTAAGGAAACATATGTATAGATATATCTGACCTTTTTTATTTTCAGGGGTGCGGTGATCGAATCCTGGTGTTAGGACATCAACATGAAGGTTTGACAAGATGATGAAGAAAAATGCTGTAATCAGACAGACGTCAGCGGTAAATTACTGGATGTAAATATTTATTGTGCATCTACACTGTATAGGGGTTTGTTTACATGGACTAACTGGCGGCACTAAAGGATCAAGAATCGGTAAACCATTGCGAGGCGCATTGAGCAATCTGTCCCATATTGTTATATATATAGTGTTGTCCCTTATTATATCTATAGCGCCATCCCGAATTATATAGCATCCTCCCATTATACAGTATATATGGCTGTCCTATATTATACAACATCCTCTTATTAGATATAGTGCCATTTCTTATTACATAGTATCATCTATTATGTCTAGTGCTATGTTATACACACACTGTATGTTATGCAGAAATACTGCATGCAACACTCAAAAACAAACACAAAATGTTACAGACACACACACACACTGCATGTTACACAAAATACACATTTTACATACATTCTATGCTATATGACGCGCCCCAGGGCTATGGGGTTCTCGGTCCCGGGCCGTATACAGTATGTACGGGGGATGCTGTGTCACGGGTGTGGAATGGCCGTTGCCCGGTTCCATGACCCTGGGGGTCGTTTTAAAAGGGGTTTATATACAGGGGAGATGAAAGAGTTTGTGTCGTGATGCTACTTGCGGGTTGCGGCCAGGTAGTTAGAGCCGCCACTGCACAGTTTATGGCCACTAGGGCTGGTGGTGATGGCAGCTTGGATGTTGGGCTCTCCGCAAGTAGGGCTGAGCCCCAGGGGGTGGATGATGGAGTGCGGTGAGGAAAGAATGGAGACCACACGATGGGAATGCAGTGCAACTGTCGTTTACTCACAGCGATGGTAATGCTGGACGGCTGGTTCAGACCCCTGGTCCCTGTAGTCCCAGTGACGGTGTGGTAAACTGATAGCTTCTTTCCCCTGCACCTCTCAGTAGTCTTGTGGAACCCCGTGGCTTGGAGCGTCTGTGGATCCCCTCCTGTTCGTCGTCAGGCTCTGGTCCGTACGGCGGGCAGTGTGAACCCTGTACTGTAGGGTTGCTGTTCTGTTCTGGTCCCTGGCTCTCTCATTACTGCTTGGGCCCCCGGATTCTTTGGTCAATGAGGTCCTGGATCGTCTCCTCACTGTGCAGGTATTTGTCAGTCAGCTTGAAGCATTCACCTAACCTAGGGCCCTGTGCCCCGTCGGTGCTTTGGTTCCAGGGGTACCTCGTCGTACCCTTCCTGGCAACGACACTCCTGTATCAGTCAGATCACTGCTACATGACTCCGTCTCGAGACACGTCCGTCTCCTACTACTGTCACTCCTGACTGACTTACTGTCTGTCTCCTCACCCCCCAGTTGTTGGCTATTGGACTGGATCGACTCCTCCCCTAGGTCGCCATCCATTGGGTCCCCATCTAGTCAGTCACCCCTGATTGGGCGAGGGAACTGAGGATGTTATGTGTTTTGGTGGTACCGGCACTGGTTTTCCAGGTTTCTGGGGGTAGGCCCTACATCCTTGTCAGGATGCAGTACCTAGTAGTGCCCTGAAAGGTTCAGGTGCGCTACATATACATTTTATGCTATGCATAATTTCCATATTACACAGACACAAACACACTTCTTGCATCTAAACTTCTTAGTATTGTTTTTTTTTCTATTATTTATTATTACAGTTTTACTACATATCAAATGCAGTCAAGTTGGTGTTGATTCTCGCTGACCATTTGAATAGGGATTCTTCATAATGTCCTGCGGTATTTTGGGGGCCTTACGTTGCCGGATGAATATTTGTGATTTCCCTGCGCATATACAAAGCAGCTCTTCGTGTGTTGACATAAATAGGGCCATTGTCCAAGTGATTGCAGATCATTTTCCTAGCAGACTCAGGATCTGGTTTCAGTATTCACTGTGAATTTATTTATATATGCCTGCTATGTAAGTGATCTTGTTTGCTATCTGCATATACTTTTTTCACCCTTGAGCTCTTGAGTAGAGATGAGCGGACCCGTGGAAGTTCGGTACAGCGGGATCAGCCGCCGGATATTAGATAAAGTTCGGTTTGGGACTCGAACTTGACCTGAACCCCAATGGAAGTCACTAATTGGAGAGTTCGGATCTACGCCTACATGCAGCCAGCCATAAACAGATCACTTCCGGGGGAGAGTGGACGAGGTTTTTCCATTTTTGGTGGGGTGCACACTACATCCGATCTGGCTGTTGTTACCCCCAGTGTGAGCCATTGAAACACTGCAAGCGGCTCGCACTGGGCTGAGCACTGAGTGTACCAAGCATAGTGATGCTCAAGCGAGTTGTTTGTGTGGCGCCCTGGACAAGCCAGGACGTCACAGGTACTACAACAACACACCCCGGCTAGGCACACCGAAGTCAAACACAAATCCTTGTTGCCTCCCTCCAGGGGCTGATGTCCACACCAGGGGGTGGGCCAGGCGGTTGGCCCCACCCACCGAGGAGTTCACAGTCCTGGAGGCGGGAAAAGGAAGACAGATAGAGTAGGAGTTGAGTTTGGAGAGGGTTGAAGAAGGAAGTGGTAGTAGAAGATAATGAAGGCGTCCGGGTGTGTGGCCCGGACGGAACAGCAAGGTTGGCAGACTGTGGTGACTGTCTGCAGGAGAGGCTGATTGGAGCGAACCGTAAGGACCGGGGACGGGCGGTGGCCCGCCGGTACCGGATCGGGGAGCAAAGAGAAGTCAGCACCATTCGGCAGGGCCTACGGACCCCGACCAGGCTAGGAGTCGCCGTAAAACTGGTTAAATCCGTTAGCGAAGGGAACCTCCGGGGTTTCCCAGCAGTCAAGACCCGATTGAAGGCAACAGCTCACACCGTAAAAGGAAACACAGTCACCGCCAAGGCTACAGTTCCCAGGGCCAGAGCCTGCGGGCAAAAGGGGCTCCCTCAGCATCCATCCAAGCTGGGGAGCGGGTTACCGGTGGGAAGCCATTGGAACCGTAAACACAACACAGGTGCAGGGAAAGGCAGTCACCATCAACATACCAGTATAGTAAAATGAACCCCAGCACTCGAATGAAGACAAAGAGGGAATATGCGTGAGTAATTTTATTGACTGACACACTGCAGAAGGAACCTAACCAGAGCAACAGCACCAACGTTTCGGCATAGAGCCTTTCTCAAGGTTGTTGCCTGAAAAGGTGTGAAGACAATAACAATAGTGAGTGCATTATGTACAAGTGATACACAGAAATATATACAAATATTCATGAAGAAATACTGCGGATGGAACGTACATCACTGGTCAGAATAGGGAAATGCGGGTCTCGAGGGACAACCGGAGATGGACAAATAGAGGTAAGGTTCCACACGTATTGCAGAGTGTGCTCTTAATTACATGAAAAAAGAACAATTAATACAGGTAAAGTAACATTATGTACCATGGGATATAATGGTCAAATGACATAGATAGGTTGTTTGTACAAAACCAAATTGAACAGCCGGAGCTAGTATCAATACCAAGGAGAGAAAAAAAGAGAAGGAAACAGGAGAAAAAAAAGAGGAGAAAGGAGGAGAAAGAAAAGAGAGAGAGGAGAACAGAGGGAGGGAGAAAGAAAAAGGAGAGAGAGAGAAAAAGGAGAGAGAGAGAGAGAAAAGGGAGAGAGAGAGAGAAAAGAAGAGAGAGAGAGAAAAGAAGAGAGAGAGAAAAAAAGGAGAGAGAGAGAGAAAAGGAGAGAGAGAGAGAAAAGGAGAGAGAGAGAGAGAAAAGGAGAAAGAGAGGGAGAAAAAAAAAAAGAAGAGAGAGAGAGAGAGAAAAAAAGGAGAGAGAGAGAGAAAAGGAGAGAGAGAGAGAAAAAAGGAGAGAGAGAGAGAAAAAAAGGAGAGAGAGAGAGAAAAAAAAGAGAGAGAGAGAAGGAGAGAGAGAGAAAAGGAAAGAGAGAGAAAGGAGAGAGCGAGAAAAGGAAAGAGAGAGAAGAAAAGGAGAGAGAGAAAAAAAGGAGAGAGAGAGAGAGAGAGAGAAAAGGAGAGAGAGAGAAAAAAGGAGAGAGAGAGAGAAAAAAAGAGAGAGAGAAAAGGAGAGAGAGAGAGAAAAGGAAAGAGAGAAAGGAGAGAGCGAGAAAAGGAAAGAGAGAGAAAAAAAGGAGAAAGAGAGAAAGGGAGAGAGAGAAAGAAAAAAGGAGAGAGAGAAAGAAAGAAAGAAAGAAAGAAAGAAACAAAAGATGAAAGGAAGGAGGGAGAGAGGGAGACGAAAATGAGGAAAAAGAGAGAGAGAACGTGAGAGAGACAAATGGAGAGCAGTGAGAGAAGAAGGCAAAAGAGAAGCGCAGCAGGTTAACATAGTTAGCAACAACAGAGAGGTGGGTGCTACATACCGTAGGTGAAGGGGTGACAGGATCACAATGTGAGGTGAATGGACGCCTAGAAAAATCATCAACCTACCGGGAGAGCTACCGCAGCCGTCTGTGGGACCCGTCCATCCAGCCATTTGTTTTACCGGAGACGATGCATTCATCATTGGCTGAGTGAGTACAACCGTGCCGTGCAGCACAGCGCTTCCCCCGTGACCCTGCACCTCAACAGGCCCTGTAACCCACCTGCCATCCATCCCTACCCCTCACCGGGCCCCGGGACAACCAACCCCTCTACCCACGGAGGGGAGAACCAACATCCAAGCTGCTCCCTGTCATCGCTTCCTGGATCCCCGTCCAGAGCAGCGGTGGTGTCACAACCTCACCACAACCGTGGGTGGTGTCACGGACAATATCCCTAAACCACACCACCCCCTTTCACTCACGAGCGAGGAATGCCGCTCGAGTCCTCAGGATCCGGCCCACCGCTCGAGCCACCGAGCAGCAGCAACAGCAGCCGGACCCGAGCAGTGGGTGAGCGCAGCGTCCCCTCCCCGCCCGCGACATTTACATACGTAAAGCAGCCAAACTCTGTTTTGTTTTGTAAAGTCGGTGATTGGTACGAACACCGAACCTAGGGTTCGCTCATCTCTTCTCTGTAGTAATATAATATTTCATTAAGGCCCGTTTCACACATCCGGCATTTCGCCGGATTACCGGATGCGGCACACTCCAGTACAGTGCAATACTGTACAATGGCATCGCGGCAAGCTCCGGTCACATGCTGTCATGTGACCGCAGCATATGACCGGAGCTTGCCGTGATGCCATTGTACAGTATTGCACTATACTGGAATGTGCGTGCAGGATCCGCCAATCCGGCTAAATGCCAGATGTGTGAAACGGGCCTAAAACTGCTACATTTTCTCCTCCATCACATTCAACAGATGAGCTCTTTGTTCCAAAAGTGAATTTTTACCTTCCATCACCATGTGAATAGCTGGTCCTTTGAATCTTTTTGCACAAATATTTAGTGTGAAAACTACTTTCAGTTGACCAATCCATTGATTCTCGGAGATGGCAGGGAACATCCCAGCCTGACCATTGGCCTCCTGCAGGAAGTGTCAGGGAAATACAGGCTAAAAATGGATTGGCATGGATAAGCATTAAAATACATCCAGAGGTGTGTCTCTAATTAACTCAGATGTTGCCAATAAACCTACCAGAAGCTTCCATAGACATGACATTATCATATGGGCTGTCCATATTGTTTAAAGGCATAGTACTTTTAGTGTATGTAAAATTTTGAATTTGGCTTTGTAGAAAGTAATAAAAATGCCTTAAAACATTATCTCTCTTTCATTATTCTGGCATTTGGTAAATATAAATCAGTTTGGTTCCTAATTGACCTAAAACGGGAAATCTTTATTCTGATTTCATGTCAGGTATTGAGAACAACCTACAGATGTGTCTGTATAGAGAGTGGATGGAAACTTCTGGTTTCAACTGTATCTATTAATGCTTCTCCTTCTTCCTAACAGATTGAATGGCTATCCTTTTTTCAGAATGGCTACTGATGGCAGAACATGTAACCAGAGATGTCCATCATCTTTCTCAAAAAATACTGCACGTGGGAAAGGTTTTTTTTAGAGTGGGCATCCACTGTAAGGTATCTTTATAACAGATATAACTGTTTTTCCGATATAGCGCTCCAAATCCGCTGCATAGGATCCTAAATTCTAGCAGAAATCACATATTTACGCACAATTTTGAGAATTTGCTATAAAGGGGCAACACTCCATTCACTTGAACTGAGCGGTAAAATTTTGCAGATCGGCCGGTGCTTGAATGCCTGTTTACACATCAAAGGAAAGCAAATGATGTGCACTGAGCGATCTGTAATGGATCTATACTAGATGGCTCAGTGCACCTAGGCTGCTGTAGTTCTTGGCAGTGCGAGTCCTGTTTACACCAAACGAGAACTATGATTTTTTTTATGCCGCATTAAAAATCATTTCACCTGATCAAGGAGCAGTTTGTGCATCAAAACGCAGCGACCCTGTGCAACCGGACACCACAGGGTTATCTGTCAGCCATGACATACCCGTGACATACACTTTGCTATAACCAGACAAGGTCAGTGTGAACTTCCTCGACTGGCACTCGATTGTCAGCATCCTGGGCACATCTTATGATTACTAGACCTGAGTGATGTCACAACATTACGTGATGTCTAGTCAATAGACCCTATGTGAAGTCATGACATGCATTGTGTCATGACATCCTGACGTCGCACTGGTCTTGTGATCACAAGAGGTGCCCAAGATGCTGGCATTCAAGAAGCAGCTGAGGAAAATTGCACTGCTCTCACAGATACAAATTACAGACATAGACATCACACCAGAGTCCTGCAAATCTTTTTATTGAACTAATATTTAATATGAAAACTCCTTTACAGTTGTTGTTATGCTAGTGGAAGGGTGGCTCGGAGAGGTAGTCACGGGCGAGGGGATCGCTCCTTTAGTCCGCGCCCCGGAATCCTCACAGAGCAAGGGGACTATTGTGTTTGCTGGTTTGAGAGACCTGGCTGGGTGCGAGGGGTGGTGTTGTGTAGGTCATACCTTTGGAGCTGCTGCACATGGTTGATGGCTTGGGCGACTTAAGTCCCTCTGGCAGGGAAAATAAACACAGAGGCAAAGAGTTCTTTTTCTGGTTAACTTTTAGTTCAACAGTTCCGACTTTACAAATGAGACAGCGGGCATATTCTCTTAGTTCAACTTCAGCAAACTTTAGGTTCACAGCAACAAAACCTCTCATGTTGGGCACAACATCTTCAACATTTGTTTAGTTACAAAGCACATCATCGATCTTAAATTTAACTGCTATCGGACTATCTTCTTGTCCCTTGGTTCCAAAGGGTTGCCCAGAAATAAGGGTTGCCCAGAAATACAATGACTATGGCGGGACGCATCATCCGGTGACTCCTGTCCAAGCCCTCGTGACTCTTGCCGATATGGAGGAGGGGAATAAAGGGTTGTCCACAGTCATAGCGAAGGTCCTTACACTCACAGATGTCTCCGAAGGTTCCGAATATGATGGTGGACTACTCCTCTGCTGGCCCGAGATAATTTAGGGACCTGGCCTTCAGTAGATCCACGAACACAGTCACCAGTTTAGAAGCCATTATCATTGCACATCACACATAATCTTCCTTTGTACCCTCTCACAATGGCCTCTCAACTGTTCTAGGCTCATACTCGTCCACCCAGCCTGGCATCATGGTGCTGCACATCAAAGTCATTCAGTCACCTATTTGCTCACAGTTGGCATCCCACCCACAGGGACCCGCTCACTAGCGGTGCGACTGCCAAACAGACTCTACTCGTCTAATGTCCATCACCAAAGCAGCCTGTTCGCCAAGACCTATGCTAAGCATCCTCCAGTAGACCTCTGCATAGTTGAGGTTGACCGTTCCTACCATGAACTGGCTTCAGATACCACCCATGCTTGTGTCTGGCTGCTTCTGTTTGGTTCACACTGTCTCACTGTTAGTAGACTACTTTTTGGGATAATATACACCCATTAACTACAGTCCAAGGTATTGAGAAACCTGCCCATCCAATCTATTCACTAATCAGTCCCTAACTAACTATCTAAATGGAGTCAGCCTATACTCTGTGACTGGCTCCTTCCCTTGTGGGCTATTCCCACAACTTAACTGTTTCCTTCCTCCAGTCATCCTGTTGCTAAGCAGATTCTATTTACATCCATGAGCACTACCTAGAACCGGCCACTAGATGGCCACACTTATACTTTATGCATAAACACATTATGTACCCAATATATACGGTACATTGATACATGGCACAGTTCACGATACTATAATAAAATGCAGTTGGTGTCTGCAGGGCAGGAATATAGGGGCATAGTCCACCCCCTTACTAGTATGGCACTAAAAAAGTCTGACTATTAGCCAGCTTCTGGAAAAGTCTGGGGAAAAGCAGGCTAAACATAGGGTGTGGGATGTAGAAGCCCCCTATTAGTAACGGTCCTTGTGGGCAATTGTCTACATTGCTTTCCCTATAATCTCGCCCTACGATAGTGCTACATTACTCTTCAGTATGATCCTTCGTTTGTTATATTTGCTATATGATAAAATGCTATCACAATAATTTGCACCAGAAATTGTTTTAATACTTGTTTTTAATTTTGCCTTATAGTGTTTTGATGAGTTTTATTTTTTATTCCATAGATTAATATTATTATTTGTATTATGATAAATTGGTATGGCATGCAATAAGTCGTCATATGTTTTTACCAGTGGAATAATTATAGTTTGGGCAGGGGATGCAGAGAGACCAAAAGGTCCATTTAACCCATATTAGAAGAACAATACCGTTAAAGCACACCAATCACCAGGATTTTCCTATATAACCTAAATCCAGTGCTATACTGGCACTATCAGGCAGATTCTATACATACCTTTACTTGTCAGCTCGGATGTATAGGTTTTGAAACACAAGTAAGTAAAGTTTGTAAAATGAGCAGCTTTTTGAGTGGCAGCAGCTGCCGATCAGCTGATAGCTGGGGTGGGTATTTATAGTGATTCCCGCCCCCCCCCTACCTGCCCGTCCTCCCTCTATCTGTTATTTATGCTAATTCTATTATAGAATCGTTTTACTATGTGACTAGAAGGGCCTGTGCTAATGTCCTAACAATTTGACCAGAACGGGCAGGGCCTCAGCCAACATAGCTGCTACCAGGAAGCAACCTTATTTTTCTGTTGGCTGAGGCCCTGCCCCTTCTGATCACATGGGTATGACATCAGCAAAGGTCCTTCTAGTCACCTTTTAAAATGATTCTATAATGTAATTCCCATAAATAACAGGGAGGACAGACAGGCAGGGGGCGGAAATCACTATGAATACCCACTCCAGCTATTAGCTGATCGGCAGCTGCTACCACTCAAAAAGCTGCGCTCATTTTACAAACTTTACTTGCTTGTGTTTCAAAAACTATATATCCTAGCTGACAACTAAAGATATGTATAGAATCAGCCTGATAGTGCCAGTATAGCACTGGCTTTAGGTTATATAGGAAAATCCTGGTGATTGGTGCGCTTTACAGACCTCTGATAGTCGGGAGTCCTTTTGAAGATTTTTATATTGGGGCTCACGAGCTTCGAGTTTCGCCACTGGTTCTTGCATCAGATTTGTGCCGAAATCTTAGGGATAAAATGTTTTTCTTTTTTTATTTTCATAGGAAATAAACACTACAATCCTGTATACCTGAATTATGACAGATAAAATGTTTTTGGTTATAAAAAACATCATGGAGTTGTTAAACACTCCCTCTCTAGTTATCAAATACAGGCGGTAAATGAGAAAGGGTCCGTCCTGCATCCCCACCGCGATTATCACACTCCAAACCTCACTGCTACAACATAAAGACACAATGCAGTTATGTAGTCCAGATAATGAATCTGATTGATCACTGTCTTCTCTTTCTAGGGACGCAGATGACACAGTTTGTGTGAGGACTAATGTAAATTGCATGATGGCCCAGGAGAATAGACACAGTCCCACCACAGTTATGGCTTTGCTGGTTTTTACTGATGGTTCTTTCATTAGTTCTAAAATATCCAGAATATCGGCTCCTAATGCAAGGTACATCAGAAGTAGCTGAGCGAGCTGGTCGCGGCTCATTTTTCCTCTTGGCATCAACCAACGTCCGATAATCAGGACCAAGATTGTTAACTCCTCTTCAATTTGTACGTACCGGGAGACGGGATATTCGGTCTGGTGAGAAATCGAAACATCTATTTTTAGAAAACTAAGTACATATCATATGTATGTATTACCATTCTCTGCGTTCACATGTGTGGCACCCCTGAGGTTTCAGGCGCCACAGGGTACTGAACCCCCATTAGGGTGTAGTACTTATCCTGGGTCCAGGGAAGGTCGGTACCGGTTTCCACTCACACAAACACACAGTAACACTGGGTTGCCCTCCCCAATGGGGACCGGGCCAAGGTGAGATCACAGTAGGGGGTCACTACAGCAGTGGGTTTACAGGACGCCACAGCACCAGGGGGTCCCCAGATCCACTGGACCCGAGGACTCAGGTACAGGGGGGAGCAACCGCCAGGGGGAAGTCAGGAGCACACAGTGGGAAGAGCAGGTTGACCTAGTGAGAGTGCCGGTGGCAGAGACTGGGGGCAACAGCTTGGAAAACACAACACAACTACCACAGGGGGAGAACAGCTTCAGACACAGAGCAGAACGGACGTGCCGCAAGCGGCTCTGTGAGCCAAGACGTTCAACACGGTCGCCGGGGAGAAGCAGGGCAGCTGCTTCCACAGGACTGGCGCTGTTGGGATACAGAATCCTAGGGTAGGCATACTTCACGTTGTCTACCAACTCTGCAAGGGTCGCGGGTAACGGCTAGGACAGTCACCGGACCCGTCCCATAAGTCTGCAGCCAAATAACATATAGGATCGGTTGAGGACCGGCCCCATAACGGAACTGCACTATCAGAATACAGAACGGGACACTTTACTGACACCGGGATCCCCAAGTGCTTCACTCCACGGGGGTCCAATACTTAGCGCATCAAAGGAGGAAAGGGCTCACAGGCTGAAACACACACCGGACTTGACCTTTCACGGATCCGAGATTGGCTGGAGCCCATCGTGGCAGAGAACGGTACCCTAGGGCAGCACCTGAATTACTTGTGAGTAAAAAGACCTGGAACCGCAGCCCCTGTCTCTGTCTCTCCTTTATCGGCGCCCAGCGCTGCGGCTCCAAAGGGGACTACCACCATCCCCGTTCTCCATCGTCCTCCCCAGGGTTATCCCACTCCGCCTGTGGGGAGCGACAGCATCCCGGCTGCATCCAACATTTGCCCCAGTGAGAGACCCTGCAGCGGCGGCCGCGTACCTGGCCACATACCACAGGTAGGGTCAAAATCATCCTAAAAAGAGTTTCCTAACCATCACTACGACCCTCATCCTGCCTCCCGTCCACCGCCATCCTTCCCTTCCTGTACTCCTCGGGGCAATGGAACCGGGCCAAGCCACCCCATGACGACGCAAAGGATCTGCAACCCGGCCCGGCGATGAGTAGGTTAAAAACACCTGCTACACATGCGCTCACACTCAAAAGCAACAATCGCAAGGCGCATTTTCACTTCATGTTAAAAGCACTAACAGTCTGTTGAGTATGTGTGTCATGAAGTGACTGTTAAGATAGCGGGGGATAGAGGCTCCTATGCGGTCTTTCATTCTAGAGGACCCTAGGCTATCCCTAACCTCATCGTTACTCCTGATGGTGTCGATGCTTCAGTCCCACTCCTGGCTATGCTCCTGACCAGTTCTACTCTGATATCCTGCTCCGACCAGGGAAGAATGGAGCAGGAGTGTGATGGAAAACCGGTAAAGACAGACAAGGAAAAACCACAACTTAGACATACTGCACACACAGCACACATAGGCAATGAGAGATTCAGAAAAAAGCAAAAGCAAGAAGATAACAAAAAAAAGGCAACAAGGGTTAACTCCATAACTACACTCAGCAACAAGTATAACAACCACCAAATAGTCTGGATCACAACAGCTCACCAGACGAGCTAAGATAAACTATAGCTGGCATAGGTGGAAAGATTTAGCCAGCATATATAGGAGGGGATCAGATGGGATTGGCTTCCCTACAACATGTGATCAAAGGAGACTAATAAGCAGACCAGCAGAGATTAACGCTAGCTAGCCTGACTATGAATTACCACTTTGCAGCTCAATACCTGAGTTTGCCTGCATTGATCCCAGACACTGGAGTCGTTATTGGGCAGGGTGTCAGAATCTGTAGTCTGAATATAACCCAACGCCACCATGAAAATCTCAGTGTGACAGTGTGCCTCCTGTTTTGCACTCCACATATGTATAAAAATACCCATAAACTCTACTACCCTTGACCAAAAACCCAGATTAAAATATGTGTCCAATGTTTTATAATCTCATGCATTTATTTGATGAAATACGTACATCGTCTTGGAGGTGGGTATCAATAGTGACACTTATATTTATCTGTGTGCTATTCATTCTGTAACCGAGGTATTCGAGCTCCATTACAAATATAGAAGGAATAACTGAACACAAGTACAGGAAAACCATCGGTGAAAACCTGCAAGACATAGAACCAATAATGATATTAATACATATTAGAACAATGTGTTTGCAGAATGAGTTACCCTTTAGGGGGCTACAGTGACTGCTGGAGCGAATGGCTTGTTGAGGCTATGTTATTGGCAGGTTAATATGTTACCGCTTAGGCCACTGCAGATTATTGGATTTGCAAGTTTTGGTTTTATAACATACATTTTAGCTTCCAGCTTACTTTTAGATTTTTCTTAAAGGGGTTTTCTACCCCGGAATCCCCTGATTTTTTTTCTTAAGAAAACAATCTAGCATGTGACCGCTACAGCCAATCACGGGTCACAGCGTCCCACCGGGAAGAGGAAGCACAAAGCACAGTAGGTATGGTCTTTTATTTTATTTTTGATTAGCGCCTCCTGCTTCTGTTTAATTTAAGTTACCGTAGTTCCCAAGATAGTAATGTATCACCTATTAATAGTATGAGGGACAACTTACTAATTATTGGGGTCTGACCTCTGGGGCTGAGATTGTGAGAACTATGTGTGCACGCTGCAGATTTGGTGCAGAAATTATCTGCATGAAATCTACACCTTCTGGCAGAAAAACGCACTAAAAAATGCACCAAAAAAGCATGTAAGTATGAGCTGCGGCCACCACCAGTGAACCCTGATATACAGCATTCCAGAATACTGTATATAAAAGCCCAGGCTGTGCTGTATAATGTAAAAAGCACCTTTATAATACTCACCTAGGGGGCAGTACGTTCCGGAGGGTGTCGCTGCTCTCCGGTCCGGCGCCTCCTCTCTGCCGCGATCGCCTTCCTCCTTCTTCTAAGCCTTGTGTGGATGACGCGTCCTACATTATCCACACAAGCCGGCATTGGGGTCCTGTGCAAGCGCACTTTGATCTCCCCTGCTGAGGGCAGATCAAAGTACTGTAATGCGCAGGCGTGATGAAAGGTTAAAGGCCGCCTGTGTATGTGCACTACAATACTTTGATCTGCCCCTGAAGCTTCAGTTGCCACAAAGTATTGCACCTTAATTTAGGTGCGATATTCGCCTCGGGTAAGGAGGGGTTTAATCACCGGTGTTCCATATTCACAGCTTCCATAAAGCTTAGGAGCCTTCTCTCTGGGGAGCTGGATTAGGGTAGGCAGGTGGTTGGCCAACACGAAGCTTGGGAATGTCCCGGTCACTAGGGCAACCACCTGGGGGGCGGATTCCACTTGGGGTAGAAATAGGAGCAAACACACACAATCACTAGCCAGTCTACCTGGGACACCAGTTCTGGGACATGACACCAGCACCACTTTCTTCTTTTCACAGGGCCTCGCCTTGGATCGGAGCGGTCAGCCCAGGTTCCTCCCGGCAGGAAGGGCAACTCTGAGGAAGGACTTTCTTCTTCTTCCAAACACCAGTGACTTCTCCTAACTTATCCGGGGTCGACGGGGCCCATCACAGTGGGTGACCGGTACTACCTGGGCGAGCGGCACAAAGAGTGAGTAAAGACACCTGGAACCGCAGCAACCGACTCAGACTCTTATTACCGGCGCCACCGCCCCGAGCCTCAGCGTTAAAGGCCCTTGCCATCACTACTGCCCTCATCGTCCTCCCCGGGGCCCGCTCCACCTGTGGGGAGCGACTACCATCTGCCCCGAAAGACAGCAACAGCAGCGGCAGCTAATCCGTGGCCACCTACCACAGGTGGCATCACGACAATCATCCTTCATCTTCTCTCTTTATTGGTGTACACCTCGGGGCACGAAGCCGGGCAGGGTACCGCGATATCCCAGATCATCACACCAGCCCGGTGACGCGTAACTCAGGTATGAGAGTCCTCGTGTTTGACAACCCCTGCCCCCTGGGTGCTACACCTGCACAGGAGTGCAATGCCAGCCTGCGTGGATGATGTTGGACACATCATGCATACGGGCTTTAGAAGGAGAACGGTGATCGCACAAGATGTAGAAGGCACCGGACCCGCGAGCAGTGACACCCACTGGACCCGACCACCCCCTAGGTGCGTATTGTAAAGGTGTTTACATTATACACAGCAGCCTGGGCTCTTAAATAGAGTATTCTGGAATACTGTATATAAGCGATCACTGGTGGTGGCCGCAGCTCATAAGGAAAAACCTGGTGACAGGTTCCCTTTAATGGGTTGTCCAAATTTCAACAAATTCTAAATTCAAAGTGTATCTATTACCAGATTTCACAATACACACTGTATATATTTTTAAAACTCTTATCTTAGACCTGATGAGGCTGAGGTGCTTTCTTTGAAAAGCCACTAAAAATAAGCGGATCTAACATAATTTGAATTCCCCAAATGGCACAATTTTTTTAGGAGAAATCTGATTCATAGCAAAGTTATTCTCCACAATATGAATGTCCTTTATTATGCTCTAGGGTCTTTATGGACAAAAATTGAAGGGTTACTAGATGTGTTGGATTAAGAAATGTTGTTGGTGCAAGATCATTGATCATGGTGCCAAATACATCAAATCTAATAGTACCGGGGGAAATAATGAAGATAGATTATAATCTATCATGTAATTCTGATTATGTAGTGTATGTGAAAAATTGTATTTGCGGTCTATAATATGTTAGCCGCACAAGTAACTTTGCGGTCCTGTATGAATGGACAAAGGCATAACACGATTTTTTTCTTTACCAGAGTCTTTCTTGTCATTTGGCCATCAAACATGAAAAAACATTGATGTCATCAAAGTTATACCACTTCAACAGATAAATAGCGAAACACATAATAGAAAGAAAACATTGAACTCTAAGAAATCTTATTAGATGTATAAATTGCAAAGTTTGTACAATTATGGCTTAAACAATGTGGTTGAACAGGTATAACATAATATTTGTATATATTTCTTGTTTAGTGTTGTTTCTGTGGAAGACAGTCACTTATACCTTGCTGTAGAGTTAAAAAATTTCTTAAATGTTTGACCTCTTCAGGCTTCCGTAGCAACTTTTTTAGGCGTGATTGAAAGGTTCCTTGCTTCATCAAATAATTTGAATCCAGCCCCTTATCTCAGGGAGGTATAAAAGAAGATCCAACTTTTCATTTAATTTATGTACACCTGATGAAGGCTTTTTAAATGGCGAAACGTCTTGTCTTTTACATGTTTTTATATGTTGTTAATACCTAATTAAAACATTTTATTTGGGACAACTGTCTCCAATGTATCCTCTATGGGGAGAGAACCGTTGAAGAGGTATAAAGTAATATTTGAATATATTTATTGTTTTGTGTTGTCTCTGTGGAAGACACTTACTTATATCTTGCTGTAGCCTTAAGATGTTTAAATAGACAATGCTTTCCTGAATGTTATTACCCCTTCAGGCTCCCGTACCAACTTTTTTTGGGCGTGATTGAAAAGCTCCTTGCTTCATCAAAAAATTTTAAGCCAGTCCCTTACCTCAGGGAAGTATAAAAGAGAAGCCAACTTTTCATTTCATTTATGTGCACCTGATGAAGACTTTTTAAATGGCGAAACGCGTTGTGTTTTACATGTGTTTATATATTTTTAATACCTAATTAAAACATTTTATTTGGGACAACTGTCTCCAATGTATCCTCTATGGGGAGAGAACCGTTGAAGAGGTATAAAGTAATATTTGAATATATTTATTGTTTTGTGTTGTCTCTGTGGAAGACACTTACTTATATCTTGCTGTAGCCTTAAGATGTTTAAATAGACAATGCTTTCCTGAATGTTATTACCCCTTCAGGCTCCTGTACCAACTTTTTTTGGTCGTGATTGAAAAGCTCCTTGCTTCATCAAAAAATTTTAAGCCAGCCCCTTACCTCAGGGAAGTATAAAAGAGAAGCCAACTTTTCATTTCATTTACGTGCACCTGATGAAGGCTTTTTAAATGGCGAAACGCGTTGTGTTTTACATGTTTTTAATACCTAATTAAAACATTTTATTTGGGACAACTGTCTCCCATCTCCCATATATCCTCTAAGGGGAAAGTGCCAACCTTCTGGAACAATCATTGCAGTAAATTGTCAATTTATCAGTCAATTTATGATGATCATACAACCATTGTTATATGGATTTTCACAGTAAGCACATCTCATCAGATCTAAGCAATATTTTTTATAATGTATGCAATTGTCTTGGGAAATCTGGTGATAGATCTGAATTTATTGAATGGGTAATTGCTCCAAAAATTCTTTTTTACATAGATATAGACCTGAGTTAAAAAGTATTGAGTTGCACATTTTGTTTCTGCACCTTCTAATGACATGAAAGATGCTGATTGCAGCGTCGGTACAATGTGACTCAACGCCCTCCACGTTGCATCGATATGGGTGGAAGATTTACCCAATTTTTCGGTTTATAAAATTCCCCAGATTATAAGACGAACCCCAAATTTAGAGGAGGAAAATAAGAAAAAAATCATTTTTAATGTTAAAATAAGGGTCACCATGGGGGGAGCGGCGGTGGTGGAGCGGCTTAGGAAGGTCACAGGAGACCGGGCGATGCTGCAGGCTCAGAGGAGGGGGTGCTGCTTCTCAAGAGGGTCAGTGGATGGAGGGTCAGTGATACTGCGGCTTTGGGGGTGTTGCGGTGGCAGGCACAATTGATCTGCCGGCGTGCTATGGGGGTGTCACTGCAGTTGAGCGACTCAGGAGGGTCACAGGATGGGGTGTCGGGGTGTCGCTGTGGTGGCAGGCGCCTGATCTGACTGCGGACCCCATTGAAATTGAATTGCCCGCGGTTGGCGTGATGGACTTCAAGAAAATGTCCGCAGAGGCGGCGCATGCGCAGAAAGGCCTCTGCGGCCATTTTTATTAAGGCTATCGCATCAATCAGCGCACGCGCCGCTTCCACAGTCATTTTCTTGAGGTTCATCGCATCAACCGAGGACGTTTTAATGGAACTCACAGTCAGATCAGGCGCCCGCTGCCCCCGTGATACTACAGTGACACCATCAGTATCGCCAACCCTGCCTCCTATGACCCTGCTCCACCACCACTGCCCTGCTAAGCCATATCCACATTGTAAGACGCACCCCCATTCTACCCCCAGTTTTTGGGGAAAAAAGTGTATCTTACAGTCCAGAAAATACTGTATTTAACTTTATGAAGAACTTAATAAAAATGTAAAAAATGGCGATTTTGAGGATCAGACGACCAAATATTATCACTATGCCCTAGCTTGAAGTATCTAATTGACCACATTACCATTTCCATTCTCCATGTTCTGTATGGTGCAGAGTGATGAAGATCTCAATAGAGAAGAGACAAATTCCAATTAGAAAGCACCAGTAGGAGACATCTTTCTTCAGATACACCACTGTCCCTACCACCAAACCTCCATGTACAGCGAGGAACAAACGACTGAAAGTAGCGGACAGTATCTTCCGATAATTGCACAGCATTCTTCTAAGTTACTTATTAGTCTGGAAAACAAACAGAACATTTTTCATAAATATATACAGTATCTTAATATTCTGAAAAGCATACTAATATACAGTACATAGAACTCCTGGAAATGATGGATATTATTGCCATATCTAATAAGGGTTAAAGGGAATCTGTCACCAGATTTTTGTCACCTAATCTGAGAGCAGCATAATGTAGGGACAGAGATCCTGATTCCAGCAATGTGTCACTTACTGAGCTCCTTGGTGTAGTTTTGATAAAATCACTGATTAATCAGCAGGAGATATCTTTAAATGATTACTTGGAGTCCTGCGGGTTGTCAAGCATATTCATGATATCTATATAACTGCTAGATCAGGACCAGAGGAAACATTGATTTTATCAAAATGACAGCAAACAGCTCAGTAAGTGACACAGCGCTGGAATCAGGGTCTCTGTCTCTACATTTTGCTGCTCTCAGATGGGGGAGCAAAAACCTGGTGGCAGATCCCTTTACATGGCTTTTCTTGGGCATCTATGGCAGATTTGTAGCAGAGGTGAAGGTACCTCTGTGGCGCCCCTGAGGCTTCAGTTGCCAGGTACTACATCTCAGCCAGAGGTGTGGTATTCCATCCATCGTAAGGTGGAGGTCAAAGCTGGTTAATTCAAAAGCACAGCACACTCACTTAGCAACACATCACCAAACCTGGTAAGGGTGTTTTTATGTGCCGCCCCCGTGGAAGCAGCCGAGCTGCTCGGATCCGGGTTCGCTGTGGCTCGAGGGTCTCTGGACCCGGGAGGGGGGGTCGTGCGGCCACTCAAATGTAAGGAGGAATATTTACAGGGGAATTGGTATGTAGTTCATGACGCCACCCGTGGTGTACGGTAATTTGGGAAGTACCGCCGCTGCCGTTGGGAGTTCCCGGGGTGATGAAGTGGGGCAGCAAGGTGTTGTAACCTCCACGAGTAGGGAGGATGCCCCGGGAATCGGTGAGGGGTGCCGTGGTGTGCAGGAGTCACTCTCGTTCTCACTCAGTTCATAAGCAGACACTGAAAACCGGGTAAACCAAGTCTCTGTGTACCGCTGCCGCTGAGGGGCGCTCGTCCGGGTCCCGTCCCCAATGGTGCTGCCTGGTGATCCGTGACCTGCCTCCTGGCACTTAGTTTAACTTCAACTTGTGGGTCCGGTAGTATGGAACTAGCCGGGCCCCGCTCCCTACTATGCCTAAGTGTGGGAGCTTGCTCTCAGGGCTCACACTTGGGATTTTCTGGACAATTTTGGATTTGGAAAGTCCTATCCCCCTCATTGCGCTAATGCCCCAATTCTGGAGCGGGAGGGAACGGACCATAAAGGCTCTGTTCTCCTCAGGTGAATTGTCGGGTTGCTTGAAGCTACTCCCCGACCTAGAGTCCGTGTACCCCGTCGTGCCTTTGGTCCCGGATCGGTGATAGTGCTTGGCTGCCGGCTGTCCTCCTCGACAGATCCAGGCCCCTTGCCACAATCCCCTGCAACTGTCCGAGCAAGGGTCTAACTCCTCTAGGCGCAGACCACCATCTGCAACCTAGACAGCTTTTCCAGGAGCCACAGCTCCCAACCTCCTCTCACTCTCACTCTCTGACTAACCACTGACTACACTCCTCACCTCCCTGACCCCCCAAGTGGGCGACTCTATTCCACTCAAGCCAATTTGCTGATGGAGGCAACACCATTTAATTTGGAACCCAGAACCAAGAGGGAGGCGGAATACTGCATGGGAGGGCAGCTTGTGCAGTACCCTGTGACAGCCTGATAGTCCAGGGGCGTCACAATTATACCCGAACCAGACCGGGGAGTGGAGTCAGCTGAGTGGGAACAGAGGTGTGGAGTTTGGAAGGGGAGAGTCTAGTTAGAGGAGTGGAGGAGCAAAGACCCGGGGTGTGCATCTGGTACCGCTCGGCCCTGGCATAGACAGAAGGGTCCTAGAGCCCACAGGAATTCCTACACTAACCTGTGGACTTGTTCCACATTTAATCAACGCGTGGAGGGACACGGTTGCAATATAGGGACTAGTCCCTAGGTTAGTGGTGATTAAACCCACGGCCTCCCTAGTGAAACCAGTGGCTGAGGTGTCTCTAAGCTACGAATTTAGTTGAAGGTGACCCAAAAGGACCAAAGGGATAGAGCTTCATGCCGCCCAATAGAGTTCACAGGCACTGGACAGGTTCAGTGAGCAAGGGCGCAGGGGCAGGAGGGCAAAGCCAGCACAGAAGTCGACCAGGGCAAGAGAACGCAAAAGAAAGGTGCACCGGACTCGACCCCCGAAAATCCTCGGATCGGCTGGAGCCCATCACGGTTAATCCCAGCACTTTAAGGGTGGTACACAGCTTGTGTGTAACTGGCTACAGTGAGTAAACATCTATTGACTGCACCCCTGTGTCGCTCCCTTATTTGCCTGTGCCCGCCATAATAGACTACTACCACCCCCACCCGTCCTGGGGCCCAGCTCTTCCTGTGGAGAGTTGCCCCATCCAAGCTGCGTCACCATCAGCCCCAGAGGTCCCTACCCTGCAGCGGTGGCACCAAACTTGCACATGGAATAACTCCTATCATCCCTTACATCTTTATTAAATGACACCGTCGGGTTCACGGACGCGGGACTAGCCAACGCAGCGTCCCAGCAGCAGAACCGTGACCTAGCAACGAGTCTCCCCAGGCCCCAGTGGGTGTGTCACCTTCACTAGACAGAGTTCAATTACAGTACCGTAGACAAGGGTGCAGAAACAAGGTAACAGCTTCATTACCGGACAGGAGAAAAAGAGGCAATAAAATGGTATATCAACAATAAAGGTGACAACTGTTGCAGATTCTAGCTGGGTCGCTCTAGCTATATAAAGCAGGAGAACTTTGGTACACAAATTAGGCTAGAAACTACACTACAACTACAACTAACTGGCCTCCGCTAATTGGATTGTGTGGCTACCGCACTCTGGCTACTGAGTCCTACACTACGCCCTATCGGAAATGTGAGCCGGTAAAGGGACTCACAGTACCGCTATGGAGGGGCAAGTCCACTCCCAGGAGCTCGATTCTGCAGCGTTCAGGTGGCTCGTTGGGGCGCATTCTCCTTCGAAGGCAGGGGGAAACTTCTCC
Source organism: Anomaloglossus baeobatrachus (assembly GCF_048569485.1). NCBI lineage: Eukaryota > Metazoa > Chordata > Amphibia > Anura > Aromobatidae > Anomaloglossus > Anomaloglossus baeobatrachus. Next base: position 153,449,962 of record NC_134363.1, on the reverse strand, counting down.
TTGATCACAGACCCGGGGTGCTTGTGTCCTCTGCATGGCGTCTCTTTCCAACTTAGGTTCTCAATCTTTAGGGTACATGCCCTGCTTCTAGGTTGTACTTGTGCTCTCCCCATGCTGGCTTTTTACTTTTCAGTCCATGCTATATACATCATTTTGTGGACATGTTATAAGAATTGCTATAGTAGCAAGTTGTAGGATCCCTCGCTCCCCACCCTGCAGGGACGCTTACTCATTCACTGTTGTGGCTGGCCGTACCATGATACCCGGCTTTCCCGCAGTTCTACACGTTGGCGTTCACTGCTTCCCCCTCCCGGGGTCTGTGTATGCCGCACAGGTCCTCCGGGCGTGTTCCTAGGGCGTGTGCACGCACCGCTGTCCTTCTCTTAAAGTGCCAGTGTGTCATTTCCTGGAACTGCATCTCAGCCTATCGCTGAGAGTCACTGGGTACTTAAGGCACTCTCCCACTAGGGGAGGTTCCTGATCAACACTATTAGTTAGTGGTTTGTTCCCTAGCCAGCTTAGTTGTCGGGTCCCATTGTCTGCTGTGCTTCCTGTTACAGTGTACAGTGTCCTTGCCTGTCTACCGGTCTCGTCTGTACCCTGGTGTCCGTCCTGCCTAGCTTTGCCATCTGCCTTTGCTTTCCTGGTGGTCCTAGCTTTACTAGTTACTGTGTCCCTCCACTCCAGCCGTGCTATCTGCCTCAGCTACTCCAGTCGTCCCAGCTTTACTAATGACTCTGTCTGGATGTCCTGCCTGTGCTACCTGCCACACCCGTCCCGGTGGTCCCTGTCTATATGAGTGACTGTACCAGTCCGTCTTGGCTCTGTTATTTGCCTCAGCCATCATGGTGGTCACAGTCTACACTAGAGACCTACCTGTTTGCACCTGTGTACGCCCCTGCCCTGGGGGTTAGCTGCCACAGTCTCAGACTCTGCCCTGGGAGTGGCACCTGGCGTCTGCCTCGTGGTGGGCACTTAGTGAAGCCCCTCTCACTAAAAGGTAAACCCGAGGGCCCCCTGTAGCCAGTCGGTCTACTCCTGCTTGCCACTTTACCATCTCTATCACTGAGCATTACACAAGTACTTAAAAATATTGTTAATCCCAGCTTTACACTAGTTGCTGCAGCATGACGTCATCAGTCACACCCCGTCCACAGAGCAGACTGGAAGATGAAGAGCCGCTGTGTTGATGTCAAACAGCAAAATCATCGGCAGGAGTGGTCCATGACAGCTCTGATTCAGCATCAGGTAGAACAGGCAGGTAGTAACCAACTGTCTGTTTTTTTACCATTTTCCCTTGAGTGTGCAGGTCTCTACTTGTTGACCAAGGCAAAATGCAGCAGATAAAACACTAATTTTATCAAAACTGCAGCAAGCAGCCCAGAAAGTGACACATTGTTGGAATCAGTGTCTCTGCCACTATATCATGCTGCTTCTTAGATGGAGTAGCAAAAACTTGATGACGGATGCACTTAAAACCTCACTAAACGTAAGATATGAACCAGTTTCATCTGACACACCAAATCTGCGTCTCAATCAGTTTCTACACTGCTTGTCGAAAAATATCAAAATTAAGCCTGAAGAAATTACAAGCGGTAATTAAATATAATGTCTGGAAAAAAACAGCAAGCACAGAGGTTCTTTTTATTTGCTATTGCTACATATTTTCTATAAAGAAGAAGCAAGTTGCTGCAGATCCCGCTCTTTCTCTTTCTCTCTTTTTCTCTCTCTTTCTCTCTCTTTTTCTCTCTGTACCTCTCTCTCTCTCTTTTGCTCTCTTTATCTGTCTTTCTTTTTCTCTTTCTCTGTCTTGTTCTATGTCTCTCTCTCTCTCTCTCTTTCGCTATCTCTCTCTTTCTCTATCTCTCTCTTTCTCCCTCTCTTTCTTTCTCTCTTTCTCTGTTTTTCTCTGTCTTTCTCTCTCTCTTTTGCTATCTCTCTCTTTCTTTCTCTTTGACTCTCTTTATCTCTCTTTCTCTCTCTCTTTCTCTCGCTTTCTCTCTTTTTCTCTCTGTCCCTCTCTCTCTCTTTTGCTCTCTCTCTTTATCTCTCTCTCTTTCTCTTTCTCTCTCTTTCTTTCTCTTTTTCTCTTTCTCTGTCTTGTTCTATGCCTCTCTCTCTTTCGCTATCTCTCTCTTTTGCTATCTCTCTCTTTCTCCCTCTCTTTCTTTCTTTCTCTGTTTTTCTCTGTCTTTCTCTCTCTTTTGCTATCTCTCTTTCTCTCTCTTTGACTCTCTTTATCTCTTTCTTTCTCTCTCTTTCTCTCTTTTTCTCTCTCTCTTTTCTCTCTGTCCCTCTCTCTTGCTCTCTCTCTTCATCTCTCTCTCTTTCTCTCTTTTTTTCTCTTTTTCTGTCTTTTTCTCCCTTTCACTATCTCTCTCTTTCTCTCTCTTTGACTCTCTTTATCTCTCTTTCTCTCTCCCTTTCTCTCTCTTTCTCTCTCATTCGCTATCTTTCTTTCCTTTCCCTGTGTGTGCTGTCTCTTTAATTGATTAAATCTTTTATCGTTCCATCCAATCATAAGAAAAGCAATTAGTTGATTTATTTATTCACTTTTTATCAGGCAGAGTTGGGGGGTCAAATCCCAGAATCATCTGACAGTTTTCCTTTAATTTGATACTCTTCTTGCAAGTTTATATTTATCTTCCGTACATCATTTACATATATACAAAGTCAACTGGATATGGAAATGAAGATTGCCGAAAAAGCTTTACATTCTGAGATTTCATACATGGTAAAATAAATATGGAAGCAAAAAGGTTAAAGGGATTTGGGTAAAAAGAAGCGAATCATCCTTCAAAAGAGGGACACTTAGTATTCATTCATACTCATAAATATTGGTAAAATATATTTATATAATTCTACTGAAATCTAATGTACATCAGGAGAGGAGGCAGGGAATTCTCTTATCACGCTCTGTCTCTGTACAGGCAAGCACAAAGATACTTAACGTTAGATTTGTGATATATTAAAATAAATCAATGTGTATCTTACCTTCTACTGAAATAATCTTATATCCTCTTCCAAGTTCTGAGTTTCCTTTGTGATCTTTATTTGTTGATAAGCTCCGAGCCCTCTGGATTAATGGAGCAAACAAACAAAACCACATTCCCAGTACGAAACACACCCTGCGCCATGATAATAAGCTGAAACTATCACATGGTACTCTTATCAAGTCCCTGAAGGTTTCTTCAGTAAGGTATTTCTCGAAATTGTACAAAATGTGCATCTTCTTGTGAAGCAAAGGTTTTTTTCTTCAAATATTGTGTACTTTGCTTTTTATTTGTAGCAAATCTGATTGTACTCTGTGTATTTCAAAATAATCTTTGCATCATGTTTGGAGATTATAAAATATAAAAATATACATGGGATGTCTCAGGAAAGCAAGCCCCACAGAAGGGGTTAGAAAAAATAGATCTTAATATAATGTTGGGAACACCATAATTTCACATAATAAATATCAGCCCGTATGAAAAATAATAATGGTATATGAATGTAGCTATAGTAATATATAAGAACACAAGTGTGCTATAATAATGAAAAACTAAGACAAAGAATAGCAAAGTAACAACCAATATACCTACGGGGTATGACAAGAAGTTAAATAGCTGTCCCGCACCCTCTCCGACGCACGTTTCGCGCTGTGTAGCGCTTTTTTTTTAGCGGACGTGTGGATGTTCACCGGGTTTGGACGGACTTTAAATGAAAGTAAAGTTCGGGACCTGGACTTGATGCAAACATAATAACAATGATAATCTTTATTTCTATAGCGCCAACATATTCCGCAGCGCGTTACAATTTAGAGGTTCATTTTCAAACAAGTAAAGGCGGTGTTACATGCTACGATTTATCTGACGATATGTCGTCGAGGTCATGGATTCCGTGACGTACATCCGGCATCGTTAGCGACGTTATTGCGTGTGACACCTACGTGCGACTCCGACCGATCGCAAATAGGTTGAAAATCGTTGATCGTTGACACGTCGTTCAGTTTCAAAATATTCGTCGTTTGGAACGCAGCAGACATATTGCTACGTTTGACACCCTGCAAACGACGAACAACATCCACACGACCGCCTTGGTCAAACAATATATCGCTGAACAATGTTGTGTCGTTTGTGAGATGTGTAAGTGTGACCGCTAATAAATGACCTATGTGCGATCTCGGCAAATCGTATCAACGATCTGGGCCTGTCACATCGCTAACGAGATTGTCAGATAAATCGTAGCGTGTAACAGGGCCTTAAGAGTTAGAGAAAATACAATAATTAGAGCAAAAATAAAGACAACCCTGCTCGTAAGAGCTTACACTCTACAATGAGGTGGGTGGGGGGGACAAGGTCAGGTGCTTACTTACAATGACAATTTAGCCATCTCTTGGGTAAACAAAGGCTGCACGAACCAGTCATCAGCCAATCTCTGTGATGATTTTGGGTGTGGTGCAGTTTGACAAAAAGTTATGTACTGAGAAGTAGTGCAGGAACTCTGAATTGAATTTGATTAGGGAGTGTGAAAGACCACCCTAAAAAGATGGAGCGTCTAAAGCTGAGTAAGTTGTGGTTCGTCCTGGTTTCTTGGGGTAGAGCATTCCAGAGGATTGGTGCAGCTCTTGAGAAGTCTTGGAGCCAGGAGTGGGAGGTTCAGGTTAGTGTGGATGTTAGTCGAACGTTGTTTGTGGAGCGTAGAGAACGGGTAGGGTGATAGACAGAGAGGAGGGTGGAGATGTAGGGGGGGTGCCGCACTGTGGAGAGCTTTGTGGGTGAGAACAAGCAATTAGAATTGGATCCTATGCTATATCGACAGCCAGTGCAATGACTTAACAAAGGATGCCGATACCCATATGAGTCAACTTGTGTGCTTTAAAAAGGCATTAAAATCATCGCAAAAAGGGCTAAGGGGTTGCAAAAGGAAGCAAAATGGGGGCAATTGCCCAGCAAACAAATGTGGGTATAGAATAAATAATAAAAAGGATGTTCCTGCCTGTTTTTGATAACCAGCAAGGCTAAAGGAGACAGCTGTGGGCTGCAACCCTCAGTTATCAACTTTACCTTGGCTGGTTATCAAAAAGAGAGGGTATCACACCATTTTTTTTTAATTATTTAAATAAACAATTAAAAAAATGTTGTGGGCTTCACCCTATTTTTGATAACAGCCCCCAGCTGTCTGCTTTACCTTGGTTGGTTATTATTAGACTTTGAAGGTCCATGGTTATTTGACCCCCTCCCAGCCTGAAGATACCAGCCTGCAGCCGCCCCAGAAGTGGCGCATCCATTAGATGCTCCAATTCTGAAGATTTGCCCGGTTTTTCCTGATTGCCCTTGTGTAGTGGCAATCTGGGTAATATATGGGGTTGACGTCAGCTGTGAATTGACACCCATATTGTTAATCCGGCAAATATAGAGTAAAAAAAACCACACAAACTGGAATAAAAAAGTTTATTTGAATAAAGACTCCCCCACACACCCTTGTTCACCAATTTATTAATTTTAAAAAACACCAGGAAGAAGCCCAGAATGATGGACACTATTCTAGTAATTAATCCAGGATGGGGGATATTATATCAGGGAGGAGCCCAGGATGAGGGACATTATAACAGAAAGGTGTTCAGGATGGGTATATCATTATATGGGGGGCAAACACATATGTCTTTATAGGATCTAGAATGTTACTAAGGCCCATACATGTGACCCATTACTAAATTTCCTAAGTACACGAAAGCATCCTCCCCAACCCCCAATTCATTGTAAGACCCAAGATGGGGAGCATTATCCTAGGAATAGGACCAGGATGTTGGGGATTATACAAAGAAAGGACCCAAGATGAGGGACATTATTACAGGAAAAGTTCCAGGACGGGGGACATTATACTAGGAACATAATTCCAGGAAGGGGCCTAGGATGGGTGACATTATACTAGGAAGGGATCCAAGATGGGGTAAATTATACCAGGATGGGTTACAGTATACCAGTAAGGGGCACAATATAGGGAACATTATATCAGGATGGGTCCCAGGATGGAGGACATTATTATAGGTAGGGGCCCAGGATGGGGGAGTTTATACAAGGAAGAAACCCAGGATGGAGAACATTATACCAGGAAAGGGGACATTATACAAGGAGGGGATCAATGATAGGGGAACATTATACCAGGAAGGGATTAAGGATGGGGGACATTATAACAGGAAGGAGCCCAGAATGGGGGCCATTATACCAGAAAAAGATTCAGGATGGAGGACATTATACCAGGAAGGGATTCAAGATGGGGCACATTATACCAGGAATGGATTCAGGATGGGGGACATTATACCAGTAATGAGCCCAGGATGGAGATATTATAACAAAAATAGGTCTAAAATGGGGACATCATTATATGGGGGGTGAATACATATTTTATAGGCTCTAGAATGTCAATACATGTGACCAACATAAAGGTGGTGCCGAGGACTAAATTTTGATAAGTACACAATAGCACCCTTCCCCAGCCCCCAATTCATTGTAAGACCCTGATAACATCTTCTCACAACCCTTAATTCATAATGATGATATCAGGGACTTATAATGTATGTGTGTGAGAGGGGGTGGGGGGGGGGGGGAGGCGCACATGACAGGGACTAAGGCTACATGCACAAGTTCAGGATGTTGGCCAAGTTTTTACATGGTTTTTGTTAGGTGTTTTTCCACACTCACTACAATGGGTGAAATATGTGGCAAAAACTCTGCAATAATTGATATGCTGTTGATTTGAATCTTCTGCAAATCTTCATGGACAACATAAGCAGCATTTCTCATTTCCTTTAATTGTACTGGAAGACATTTAATATTTTCTGCAACAAAGTGGAAAATGGAAAAAAAAACAGCAAAAATGCAACATGTGCACATACGGAAATTATGGTTAATGGGGGACACAGTGATGCCTCATCCATGTATATTTTGAATGGTGTGTGTTGTAGTCAGGGGCACCGTGTGGGGCATTTTTTATTCAGGAGACGACAAATGTTTACATAGATTTATACAATTTATGTGACCTGGTTATTTTCAGGGCTTCGGTGATCAGTGTGATAAGAAGAGTCGTGGCTGGAAGATGTTGGCATGAAGGTCTGACAAGATGGAGAAGAAACGACATAAAACTTCCCCAAGACAACAAGACGTCAGTGGTCACTGGATGGGAATACAGTATTTATTTTGTATCTGTACTGTATGACTCGCAGTAATTTTGTCATTTATAGAACAATTTCCCTTAGGCCACAATATCTGTGTGCTGCCAGATTTTTTATTGCATAGCACAGAGACTCGACTTTAATTGAACCATTCCCATATCCTTGAAAATTATGCATCCGAGAATGAAATCTGCGAGACTCAGAACATATCCATTTCAGAATAGTACATAATCAATGGACCTGTGTTCTGTCTGAGAAACAAATAGAGCAGCATGCCATCACTTCAGATGGATACAAGAATTTAGCATACTTTCTTGTTATATAAAACGCCATTCTTAAATACATTGTTTTCTCTTTTAATATGTATATCACCATCCCTTATTACATAATATCCTCTCTAATTATGTTGGGGTCGTCCCTTGTTATATAGCATCCTCCATTATTACATAGGTTAGTTCTTCTAATGTATAGCACTATCCCTTAGGCCCCCTTCACACGTCCGTGAAAAAAACACGCACGTGTGTTACGTCCGTTTTTCGGGTCCGTTTTCCGTTTTTGTGTCCGTTTTCATGGTCCGTGTGGCATCTGTGTGAACTGCGTATGCTAGCCGTGTGTACGTGTGGAATGGCCGTGTGTGCAAGTGAAACTTAACTGACGTGTGTGTGTGTGTGTTGTCCGTGTGAAATGTCCGTGTGTGATGTTAAATGTCGTTGATACATGCCGGCTGACAGCAGACAGAGTCGCGCGTAGAGAATGAACTGGGGTGAACTTCACCCGACTTCATCCTCATACCGCGGCTCTGTCTGTGCTGCGTCCTGATTAGCGGTCACCCGTGACGGACTCACCGGTGACCGCTAATCCCCTGAGTGACTGAATGGAGTACCCCTCTCTCATACTCACCGTTCCCCGATCCCCAGCGCGGCGCTGCACTGCTGTTCTCTAAACTCCGGCGGCTCTTCCTCTTTTGAAAAAGCCGACCGCTCATTAAACAATCTCGTATTCCCTGCTTTCCCGATTTGCCAACGCACCAGGGCAAATCGGGAAGAGCCGGGTACAGTTCCAGAACTGTCGCATCTAATGTATGCAGCAATTCTGGGCGGCTGCTGACTGATATTGTTAGGCTGGGGGGCTCCCCATAACGTGGGGCTCCCCATCCTGAGAATACCAGCCTTCAGCCGTATGGCTTTATCTGGCTGGTATTAAAATTGGGGGGGACCGCACACCGTTTTTTTAAATTATTTATTTATTTATTTATTTATTTCTCTGCTCCATAGTGACACGCCCACCGGCGGCTGTGATTGGTTGCAGTTAGACAGCTGTCACTCAGTGTGTGGGCGTGTCTCACTGCAACCAATCATATTTGCCGGTGGGCGGGGAAAGCAGGGAATACGAGATTGTTTAATGAGCGGCCGGCTTTTTCAAAAGAGGAAAAGCTGCCGGAGTTTAGAGAACAGCAGTGGAGCGCCGCGCCGGAGATCGGGGAACGGTGCGTATGAGAGAGGGGGGGAACTGACCGACAGACAGCGAGAGGGACAGATAAGACAGAGAGACCGACCGACAGACATAGAGAGAGACCGACTGACCGACGGACTAAGGGAGAGAATGAAACAGAAAAAGAAAAAAGATCGACATCACATGAAAAAAGCAAAAAACGTACAGAGAGCAAACAGAGATGCATCCGTGTCACTCGGACGTGCGCACAGACCCATTAACTTTCATTGGGTCCGTGCTGCGTGTTGCGTGCTGAAAACGGACATGCTTCCGTGCAAAACGGAGACTCAAATAGCTGCTAGGAAACCACTGCTAAGGACAGGCAACAAGCAGAAGAGACTTGTTTGGGCTAAAGAACACAAGGAATGGACATTAGACCAGTGGGAATCTGTGCTTTGGTCTGAGGAGTCCAAATTTGAGAACTTTGGATCCAACCACCGTGTCTTTGTAGAAAAGGTGAACGGATGGACTCTACATGCCTGGTTCCCACCGTGAAGCATGGAGGAGGAGGTGTGATGGTGTGGGGGGGCTTTGCTGGTGACACTGTTGGGGATTTATTCAAAATTGAAGGCATACTGAAGCAGCATGACTACCACAGCATCTTGCAGCGGCATGCTATTCCATCCGGTTTGCGTTTAGTTGGACCATAATTTATTTTTCAACAGGACAATGACCTCAAACACCTCCAGGCTGTGTAAGGGCTATTTGACTAAGAAGGAGAGTGATGGGGTGCTACGCCAGATGACCTGTCCTCCACAGTCACCAGACCTGAACCCAATCGAGATGGTTTGGGGTGAGCTGGACCGCAGAGTGAAGGCAAAAGGGCCAACAAGTGCTAAGCATCTCTGGGAACTCCTTCAAGACTGTTGGAAAACCATTTCTGGTGACTGCCTCTTGAAGCTCATCAAGAGAATGCCAAGAGTGTGCAAAGCAGTAATCAAAGCAAAAGGTGGCTGCTTTGAAGAACCTAGAATATAAGACATATTTTCAGTTGTTTCACCCTTTTTTAAGTATTTAATTCCACAAGTTCTCATTCATACTTTTGATGCTTCAATGTGAATCTACAATTTTTCAAGCCATGAAAAGAAAGAAAACTCTTTGAATGAGGAGGTGTGTCCAAACGTTTGGTCTGTACTGTATATATAATCTGTAGCTTTGTTGCTATAAAAGGAATGGGTCCAAAACACATTTCTTGCACTGGGGCTCCAAGTTATCATTGTCTGCCCCTTCTGAATGTAGTGTGAGAACAAGACCTAATCAGTATTTCAGGCTATGTTTTTTCCTGGAGAAGAAAAAAAAATTAACATAAAAACAAAACTTTTGATGAAGCACATAAAGCAGCCTTATCCTCTGCCTTTGTCACTTTACAGCAATTTAGTCAGATCATTATGAAAATACTTAGCCGATAAGTACAAAGGTAGGTAACAAAGCAGCGAAAGATAATATTTCAGCACAAGATGCAGCTCTGCACAGAAGTGTTTTCTCAGACTTGTTTTTGCAAGACTAATGGACTGAAAAATGGATAAAATATATTAGTGGAATAATATAATTTCTAATTTGCTTTGCATTCTCAGATTTTGCCTTTTTTGCATTAGGGCTTGTTCAGACAAGCAAATAATATGGAATTGTGCTGTCAGAGTAGAGGTCAGTTTAGTCACAGTCTATAGGTGCACCCTCAAACAAAATTGGACCATCTGTGTAACATTTGACTTTTATAGATACTTTGCCATTATTAACCTGGGAAACTGCATTTGATAACTTACATTTTAAAATGTTAAAAGAGTGGTTCACCCATATTTTTTATTTTCTAAATCGATATTATATTGAGAAACAATGTTTCTCTCAAATATCTTATGTTGGCAATAGTGCCTGTGAGAGGCGCTATTGCAGACCGCTGTTCCCTGCTCCATGACCTCCGGGCTCCGTGACCTCGAGGGTCCGGTGATTTTGGCCAACAACCTCCTTATCTCGGTAAGAGCATTGAAGACGGGTCATGGCTGGGTCTTCCAGTATAACAATGAACCGAAACACACAGCAAGAGCAACTAAGGAGTGGCTCCGTAAGAAGCTAGTCTCCAGACCTGGACCCAATATAAAATCTTTTGAGGGAGCTGAAACTTGATGTTGCCCTGTATCAGCCCCAAAACCTGAAAGATCTGGAGAAGATCTGAATGGAGGAGTGACCTGAAAGATCTGGAGAAGATCTGTATGGAGTAGTGACCTGAAAGATCTGGAGAAGATCTGTATGGAGGAGTGACCTGAAAGATCTGGAGAAGATCTGTATGGAGGAGTGACCTGAACGATCTGGAGAAGATCTGTATGGAGGAGTGACCTGAACGATCTGGAGAAGATCTGTATGGAGGAGTGACCTGAAAGATCTGGAGAAGATCTGTATGGAGGAGTGACCTGAAAGATCTGGAGAAGATCTGTATGGAGGAGTGACCTGAAAGATCTGGAGAAGATCTGTATGGAGGAGTGACCTGAAAGATCTGGAGAAGATCTGTATGGAGGAGTGACCTGAAAGATCTGGAGAAGATCTGTATGGAGGAGTGACCTGAAAGATCTGGAGAAGATCTGTATGGAGGAGTGACCTGAACGATCTGGAGAAGATCTGTATGGAGGAGTGACCTGAACGATCTGGGGAAGATCTGTATGGAGGAGTGACCTGAAAGATCTGGAGAAGATCTGTATGGAGGAGTGACCTGAAAGATCTGGAGAAGATCTGTATGGAGGAGTGACCTGAACGATCTGGAGAAGATCTGTATGGAGGAGTGACCTGAAAGATCTGGAGAAGATCTGTATGGAGGAGTGACCTGAAAGATCTGGATAAGATCTGTATGGAGGAGTGACCTGAAAGATCTGGAGAAGATCTGTATGGAGGAGTGACCTGAAAGATCTGGAGAAGATCTGTATGGAGGAGTGACCTGAAAGATCTGGATAAGATCTGTATGGAGGAGTGACCTGAAAGATCTGGAGAAGATCTGTATGGAGGAGTGCAAGAAAATCCCTGCTGCAGTGTGTGCAAATTTGATTCAGATCTACAGGAAACGTCTGACCTTTGTAATTGAAAACAAAGGTTTCTGTACCAAATATTAAGTTCTGTTTTTCTATTGTATTCAATACATTATGTAAAATCATACAATGTCATTTTCTTGGTTTTTTTTTATTCTGGCTGTCCCAGCTTACGTGTACCTACGAGAAAAATTACAGAGCTATCCATTCTTTGTACGTGGGAAAACTTGCAAAATTGTCAGTGTATCAAATACTTTTACTATATATACTATATATAGTACTATATATATAATATATACTTTACTATAATATCTACTCACTGTATATATATGTTAATGCCAGCACTATATAAGAGATAAGCTGAGTCAATTAGGACGCTATAAGGTATGTCTAAGAAATGTCTATACAATGGAGTGATGATGGCGTTAGGGTAAGTTCACACAGTGTGTTTTCGCGGCGTTTTTGCGCGTTTTTCGGGTGCGTTTTTGCTCAGAAAACTGCATGACATTGCTTCCCCAGCAAAGTCTATGAGTTTTCATTTTTGCTGTCTGCACACAGCGTTTTTTTTTAGCTGCGTTTTTGTGGTGCCCAAAAAAACGCAGCATGTCAATTATTTTTGCGTTTTTCACTGCGTTTTCAACCCATTGAGTTCAATGAGATGTTCAAAAACGCAATGAAACCGCAAATTGAAAATATAGCTGCATTTTAGTGTGTTTTTATGACTAAAAATGCAGCTATAAACGCAAGGGGTGGGTAGAAAAGTGATATGTACAGGAAGAGGTTTCCTTCTGTCAGTAAACACAGAAGCGTGAATCCTCCCGGTTCCGCCACCATTGCTTCCATTTCTTGCCCAGTGCCATCTCCGCTCCCGTGCGGGAGGTGGAAGTGGCTGCTAAATCAAAAGTGAACAGTAGAAAAATGTCATACTCACCTGTCTGTAGACTCCCGGTGCCATGTCTGCTCCCAGCTCCTCTTCCTGGTACCGCCACCCCTGCTCTGGCTGTGTGCCGACTCCCAGGCACGTACGATAGCTGCAGGACCTGGCGGTGATCACCTGACGCATCACCTGATCGTAAGTCTCGCGGTGACGCCGGCTTTTTACCGCCTGACTGGCTATCAGCTGATGCCGTCGGGAGACTTCATCAGCTGATTACCGGCAGCTCCTGCAGCGGTCAGACGGGAGTCAGCATGGACGTGTGTAGTTGTTTTTTTTGTTGGTTTTTTTTTGCACTGATGCACTGTACAGCGAGTGAGCGCCAAGTGACTAATTCCCCGGCGCTTGCAGTCAGTTCATGACAGCTGCAGACAGGCCGGGGTGATCTCCGGAGTTCAGGTGAGAGCACCGGAGATCAGCCCGGGATGTCTGCAGCTGTCATGAACTGAACCGCAAGTGCCGGGGAATCAATCACTCGGCGCTCACTGTACAGTCTCGGCTACAGTCTGGAGCTCAGGTGAGAACTCCGGAGTGCAATGCAGGTACCTGAATCCAGGCCTGGCATTACTGGAGATTCCTCTGGTAGCCAGTCCAACGCTGCACAGAAGTGTGTGGTTTTTTGGGGTTTTTTTTGCACTGATGCATCAGCTGATTGTATAAAAGCCGTTTATACAATCAGCTGATGTGTGATGTGATTCAGGCACTTGAACCTGACACATCATCTGATCGCTTTGCCTTCCAGCAAACCGATCAGATGATATTGGATCCGGATTGGACGGCGCGGGACCCTTGACCCAGGATTACTGCAGAGGGGGGTTCTTTATTTCAATAAAGATGGAGTCACTAATTGTGTTGTGTTTTATTTCTAATAAAAATATTTTTCTGTGTGTTGTGTTTTTTTTATCTTTACTAGAAATTCATGGTGGCCATGTCTAATATTGGCGTGAAATCATGAATTTCGGGCTTAGGGCCAGCTGATAATACACAGCTAGAACTAACCTCATTATTACCCAGCAAGCCACCCGGCATCAGGGCAGCTCGAAGAGTTGGATACAGCGCCAGAAGATGGCGGTTCTATGAAAGCGCCATTTTCTGGGGTGGCTGTGGACTGCAATTCGCAGCAGGGGTGCCCAGAAATCTTGGGCACCCTGATTTGCGGATTCCAATCCCCAGCTGCCTAGTTGTACCTGGCTGTACACAAAAATTGGGCGAAGCCCACGTCATTTTTTTTTTTAATTATTTCATGAAATTCATGAAATAATTAAAAAAAAAGGGCTTACCTATATTTTTGGTTCCCAGCCGGGTAAAAATAGGCAGCTGGGGGTTGGGGGAAGCCCGTAGCTGCCTGCTGTACCCAGCTGGCATACAAAAATATGGCGAAGCCCACATCATTTTTTAGGGGGGCAAAGAAATCCTACATACAGTCCTGGAGGGAGGATGCTGAGCCTTGTAGTTCGGCAGCTGCTGTCTGCTCTCCTGCATACACTATTGGATGGAGGATGCTGAGCCTTGTAGTTCTGCAGCTGCTTTCTGCTCTCCTGCATCCACTAGTGGATGGAGTATGCTGAGCCTTGTAGGTCTGCTCCCCCTGATTCTCCCTCCAGCATACAGTCCTGGATGGAGCATGCTGAGCCTTGTAGTTCTGCAGCTGTCTTCTCTCCTGCATACACTAGTGGAGAATGAAGAACATATTGAAGAAGGAAATGACATCAGACCTTTTTTTTTTTTCCAACAATCTTTAATGGCAATGTTCACTGATAAAAAACGCATAAAAACGCAGTGAGCAAAAACGCAGCAAAATGCAGAAAAAAATGCACCAAAACGTGGTAAAAACGCATGCATTTTTTTGCCACGGGTGCGTTTTTGTGCGGCAAAAACCGCACAAAAACATAGCGTCAAAAAAACGCAGTGTGTGAACTTAGCCTAATAAGAGCACTATTTTTTGAGACAAAGAGGCTATCTCAGCGTGGCTTTCTACCTCAGTACGTAGTCTATGTGATTTAATCTGGAGCAGGGACAAAGTCTCATACGACCCATACATCGACGCATGCACAAAGTCTTCATACGTGCCATGTCGACGACATGGGCGTTAATTAATCGACACATGTATATGCATTGTTTATGAAAAAACTTCAGTAGAGCTTAAATAAATCATTTTAAAAGAATTATTACAATTTACATATTAATTTAAATATACTTTCCTAAACATAGGACTACTCTTTTAACCAAAATGTGATGCTAGCCACTACTTACGGGGAGTGTGGGCAGGAGCGTAGTCAGGAAAGCCGGGGCCTGTTAACAGGAGGTCACGTATAAGCACAAGGAGAAAACAGGCGTAGTCAGGTAACAGTACGAGGTAAAACAGGCAGGCGGTCACAACAGGAACAGGGAGCGGGCAGAGAGAAGTCAAACAACGGTCCGGGGTCAGAGAACAAAGATAAGAACAGAAACACACACCAACAGCACAACTGCAGAACCCGAAAATACAACTGGTGATGTCCTGGGCGAGCATGCTCAGTAAAGAAGCCTGAGCAATTACCAGGAAGGTGGAACACCTGAGAAATCATCACCAACATGGAATCCTGCACTGTCAATGGCCCCCTTCACACATCCGTGTGTCCAGTATGTGTGACGTCCGTTTTCACACTTCCAGGAGACACATGGACACACATAGACCCATTAAAATCAATTGGTCTGCGCACACCTGCGTGGTTTCTCATCGACCGTGTGTCCAGGTGGAGCATACGTGTGTCCATGTGCTGCAAACGTACACATGTCCATTTTTCTCCAGCAGCACGGGTTTCACATGGACCGCACAGACCACACACTGATGTCATCAGTGTGACACATACCGGAAATCCCACATGTCTGTGAAATAAAATTCTTTTCTATGCTCACCTGTCTCCAGCCCTGCTGTCTTCTTAGCTGCTGTCACTTGCTTCTGGGCCCGCTCATTATGCTTATTGCATATGCACTGCATCGAAGACTGGAAAGCAGCAGCATCGGACACAGCAGCACCATGGACAGGTAAGTATAACAGTTTATGCTGTCAGTGTGCTATGCAGATGTCACACGGACAACACACTGACAGCACACGCTGAACACACACACTGGCACACGCTCATACATACGCACCTACACCACGGACCGTGCAAAACGTTTGTGTTTTGCACGGACTTGTGAAAGATGCCAAACACACTGCTAGCTAGTAATACATGAAAGTGCAGCAGAGCATCAGCAAAGGCAAGATGCTCTGCACAGAGGATTTGTGACACAAATTACATTAAATAATTCTTATGACTGTGTATTTAGATTATTTTGTTGCATAAACCACATTTTTTTCAATTACAAAGTCTCGTTTATGTTAAATTGCTAAATAAACACATTAAACATTTCTAAATCCATAGAGATAATGAGAGTTTGTATAGTGATTCTGATCTTAAAACAGATAAAATTGGAATGTATTTTCTAAATTCATTTAATCCCATTCTTCTTACTGTATTTTAGCTACTTGTTTGTACAATCTTATTGTGTACCCTGATCTTATGTTATATTTTTGTGTTATATTGCAGTATATAATGATTCTGAACTCAACGTGATGTATGAATATCATCTTAAATGATGTTGTATACTTATTTTCTCCTTTATATGCTGCAGATGGTGTATTCTAATCCTCCAAATTGGTAGTTTTCTCATCCACCCATCGGAATGTGGAGGATTACAAACTATACACTGGAGAAGTGTTGTTTGATGGAGCACATCTGGTAGAATAAATACTGATGTAAAGACTATTTAATACCATAAAAACATGAACCTTTGTGGCTATGTTTACAGGGGATGTCAATTTGATAAACCATTCATAATAATCTATTAGAATTTTGTGCTTTTTACCATTTATAGCATTCCTCCTCTTTTTACTGTATTCAAGTTATTTTTTTCTTAGAATAGACTCTTGTCTCCAGAGTACAAATTCCAACACTATCTGTAAATGTCATATAGTTTCCATATAATATGATCCCTTAACCCCTTAAACCTGTCACCAGATTTTTCCCTATTAAACTAAAAGAATCCCCTTCTGCAGCTTCTGGGCTGCGTTCTATAAAGGTGCACCTTGGCCCTGACTCTCCTTCCAGACCCCAAAAAAAACTTTATAAAACATGTATGCTAATTACCTGTGTTGGCCAGATGGGTGGGCTCATTTTCTGCTCCTGTCCCCCCTCCTGCCGTTGATCGCCGTCTTCCTTTTTTGATTGATGCGATGACGCCTCCGTCATCATCCCCGTTGCATTTTTATATCTCGCGGCTGTGCAGTTATGTTGGCTCGCGTAGTTCGCTCAGCCATATCGCGGGCAGAGACCAGAAAAAAACCTAGCTGCCCTAGCTTGCGCCGGTGAGCTAAATGCGCAGGCGCGAATTTATGTTATATTTTGATAGATCAGACATTTACAAACGCAGTGATACCAAATATGTTTATATTTTATTTTTATTTTATTTGGAAAAATGAAAAATGGTGATATAACCCACAAACATTTTCTTTTCAGCATTTTGTTTTTCTACCACTAAACTAAAGGGGGCTTTACACGCTACGATATCGTTAATGTTTTATCGTCGGGGTCACGTTGTTAGTGACGCACATCCGGCGTCATTAACGATATCGCAGCGTGTGACACTGACCAGTGACCTTAAGCGACCTCAAAAATGGTGAAAATCGTTCACCATGGAGAGGTCGTCCCAAACTCAAAAATCGGTAAGGGTTGTTTATCCATGTTGTTCATTGCTCATGCGGCAGCACACATCGCTATGTGTGACACCGCAGGAGCGAGGAACGTCTCCTTACCTGCCGCCGGCCCCAATGCGGAAGGAAGAGGTGGGCGGGATGTTACGTCCTGCTCATCTCCGCCCCTCCACTTTGATTGGCCGGCCGCTTAGTGACGTTGCGGTGACGTCGCTGTGATGCCGAACGTCCCTCCCCCTTGAAGGAGGGATTGTTCGGCAGTCACAGCGACGACGACGACCAGGTAAGTACGTGTGACGCTGCCGTAGCGATAATGTTCGCTACGGCAGCGATCACAAACAATCGCATGCGCGACGGGGGCGGGTACTTACACGCTCGCTATCGCTAGAAATTGCTAGCGATATCGCTACTGTGTAAAGCCCACTTAAGTACAAAAACAGGACATGTTTGGTATCACTGTAATTCTACAGATGAGTAGAATCATATTTTCAGTTCATTTTTACCATGCAATGTAAGTCATAAAAACAATTCCCAAAAAACAATGTCAAAATTGCGTTGTTTTTTAACACTATTTCACCACACTTGATTTTTTTCCCATTTTCCAATATATTTGGAAAATGAGTGGTGTATTTCCAACATACAACTCGTCTCACGAAAAACAAACTGTCATATGTCTATCTAGACGGAAAAATGAAAAAAGATGTGGGTCTAGGAAGAAGTGGAGGAAAAAAATGAAAACGTAACAATGAAAATGAAGGGGTTAACGTAAATGTATGTAAGAAAAATGGATATCTGAATGAGGCTTTAAGGTACAGATTAATTATGGTTAAAGAATATGTATTTCTAATAAAATAAAAAGACTACAAAGATCAACTAATATCTATCTACCATGGTTAGTAATAAAACACACGGTACACGTGTGCGTACACTCAGTACATTTATATAACATTTATATAAATATATACAATTTTATCTTGATTTGTTTGAATGAATAAATTATTTTGCTATAAATATTGAAATTGGTTTAGAAAGCCAACTTTATTATTCCGGCTGTATAAATTCACTTAATCTATTTGGAAAGGGAAAATGCTATCAAAATGTCAGCTGTTAATTTAGTAGAAAAGAACACAAAAGAGCTAGTAATATTCAGAGTCAATTAAATTACTCATGAAAGGCAGAAAGGAAAAATCAATTCTTATTAAAATATAATTCCATACCAAAGTAAAATAGTTTTGGATAAAATAAAAAGTGTAAAATAATGTGCTCGCTGTCCTCCGAGATGGCGGGTCTACGGCTCGGAGTGTGTGCGTACCGATAAGTCATTTATGTGACATTAGCCTGATCTCTGCATTAACCTTAAAAAGCCAATTATTGCAATTGGGCTGTATCTCACTGCAATTCATAGCTATGACTTTTACAATTGTAGGAGTAACATAGTACCAGACGTAGTGAACCGAGCTGGGGACACAAGGCTGCAATCCAGACAGGTTTTAGCATACATATTCAGTTCAGTTTGGTAGAAATATATGATTCTGAACAATGAACATATCAATAACACTGGTCTACAAAAGAAAAATAAAAAATTCTGGCATGGACTTTAAGAACAGTTTTAGACTAATTTGAGGGTGCTGAATTCAAATCTGATCTTATAATTTCTCTATCACATCACGTTTTTGCGCTATAGATACAGAACAGACCAAACGTTTGGACACACCTTCTCATCTCTAGAACAACTGTTAAGAGGAGACTTTGTGCAGCAGCCTTCATGGTAAAATAGCTGCTAGGAAACCTCTGCTAAGGACAGGCAACAAGCAGAAGAGACTTGTTTGGGCTAAAGAACACAAGGAATGGACATTAGACCAGTGGAAATCTGTGCTTTGGTCTGATGAGTCCAAATTTGAGATCTCTGGATCCGACCACCGTGTCTTTGAAGAAAAGGTGAACGGATGGACTCTACATGGCTGGTTCCCGCCGTGAAGCATGGAGCAGGAGGTGTGATGGTGTGGGGGGGCTTTGCTGGTGACACTGTTGGGGATTTATTCAAAATTGAAGGCATACTCAACCAGCATAGCTACCACAGCATCTTGCAGCGGCATGATATTCCATCCGGTTTGTGTTTAGTTGGACCATCATTTATTTTTCAACAGGACAATGACCCCAAACACACCTCCAGGCTGTGTAAGGGCTATTTGACTAAGAAGGAGAGTGATGGGGTGCTACGCCAGATGACCTGGCCTCCACAGTCACCAGACCTGAACCCAATCAAGATGGTTTGGGGTAAGCTGGACCACAGAGTGAAAGCAAAAGGGCCAACAAGTGCTAAGCATCTCTGGGACCTCCTTCAAGACTGTTGGAAAACCATTTCCGGCGACTACCTCTTGAAGCTCATCAAGAGAATGCCAAGAGTGTGCAAAGCAGTAATGAAAGCAAAAGGTGACTACTTTGAAGAACCTAGAATATAAGACATATTTTCAGTTGTTTCACACTTTTTTAAGTATTTCATTCCACATGTGATAATTCATAGTTTTGATGCCTTCAATGTGAATCTACAATTTTCAGAGTCATGAAAATAAAGAAAACTCATTGAATGAGAAGGTGTGTCCAAACTTTTGGTCTGTACGGTATATATGTCATTTTCATGAATTCCATGAAAAATATAAGTAGTGTATCAAAAGTGCCGGTTTATACGGTTCACTAAGGTAAATTTAGTTTTCATTTAATCTCCCAATAAATGTGAGAATATCTTTGTTTTCTTTGAACATGCATAATTCTCATTTGTTATGATAAGAAAGTAAACAAACAGTTTTCAACACACACAACAGTCGTGTGCAGGTACTGTTTTATTTTTTTAAATTTTCAATGAATTTTGATATTTATTGTTTTTATCCTGCTGTTTTTCTGTTTTTTGTTTGTGAATCAATACCTAAGGTGTGTGTGTGTGGGGGGGGGGCAGAAATTCAATGAACAACTCAGGTAGCTAACAACTTTTATCTTGTATTTCTCTGCAGGATGTTTTGCTGATCTAACAATGGCCTCTAGATCTCGCAGAAGACAGTGCTCAAATGATCCAAATATTTTTTGTTACATCTGTGGAAACTTTACTTTGAGGACTCAGAGGCGCAACATTACTCACTTTGTTAAGAGGGTGTATTGTGCGTACTTCAAAGTAAAACTTGGAGACCAAGACAAGCATTGGGCTCCTCACAAAGTGTGCAAAACCTGTATTGAGAGCTTGAGATCATGGTCTCAAGTAAAGAATGCTAAACCTCAGTTTGGAGTTTGGTTTATAATCAATACCAGTATATGTCCAAGGACACTAGCGGACACAGACAGAAAAGGGCCCCTGTGCAAGAACATTATATGGGGCCCTTTTCAGTCCAATAACTCATAAAAATGGCCAATTTCCCCCCTGCTTTGAAGGTAGAAATGGGCCCTTTTACCTCATAGGCCCTTGTGTGGCTGCAGACGTTGCACAAATGATATGTCCGCCCCTGTCAAAGGATCAAGGTCATATTTGACAAGTCTTCTGGAAAATAACTGGGAAATTCCAGGAAAAAAAGACCTTCCGGACTCCCAGAAGAGTTGGAAAACCTCCCTGGTCTCAACCTCATAGAAATAAGCAAGATTTGGGAACAGAGGGATAGAGGATGAAGAGGATATGCATGAATGTGCAGCGAGGGACATGCCATCCAAAAGGGGCATGGTGACAATTCGCTACCCAAAGACAATCAGATAATCTCCAAAAGTTGGCAAGTATGATATAATAATTGGGTCTAAAAATGATAAACAGTATCTGCCATATCTAGGAGAAAGAAGCTTTCACCATCATTCTAGGAGGGATTCTTTACTATAAGAGCAGTGAGATTATGGAATTATTACCTTGAGATATTGTGATAGATAACTCATTCAAGGAGTTCAAATTGTCCTGGATACCTTGAAAGATACATTATACATGTAGCCTTAATCTCAGGTGCAGCTCTTATGTGACCACTTCCTTTTGCTATAAAAAGTCACATGTCTTACCATCTGATGCTGGTTATAGAATCTCAATATATTGCTGACCACTTTGGAAGGAGCCTGTCTCTGGTAGAAGCTGAGGAGTCGTGACTATTGCAGCTGTGGTGTTTAGCTGCATTGGAGGAGCTTGGAGTGTTTTCCTCTTTGTATCTATTTTCCCTCTGTCTGTCTCCCTTACCTTGTGTTGTATTATTGCAAGGATGAGACTAGTGTTCTCGCCAGCCTTCTCACTAGCCAGGATGAGCTCAGGGCAAGCGAGGGCCTTGGCACGTGACGGCGACGTCGGGAAGGACTGATATAGGGATGTTAGGTAACAAAGGGTACAGATTCAGGTAAGTTGCAGGGGTGACCCCTCTCCCTATTGCCAGTACCTTCCTTCTATACTATTCCCTTTGTCACCCTTGAGCGTCTGTGCACTCTGACATGACAAGTTGAGTTATATATTTTGTGATCTGTAAGTTCCCGCTACTAAGGATCTGCAGATTGATTTTCTGTTGTGAACCACCTTGTTATTTCTTATATAGAAAGTTAAAAAAGAGGCAAAATTGTCCGGTCTATAACACAGACTAATAGGAACTGTGCAAGTCTATACGTACAATTTAATGTTTATGGACCATTACACAGAAATCCTATGCTCCATGCCATATGGCAAGAGGAGTTAAACCTTGAAAGAGTCAAATGTGCATTATTTCCTCCACCAGGGCAGGATCCACTACATGTGATTTTCTGAAGTCTTGAGGATAATAACCAATCTTATTCTTATCACAAGACGTCACGAGACTTCTGCAGCTTTAAAGTGAAGAAGTAATTACTAGCCCAAGTCAGGATTTTAATCACAGCATAATAATAATTTCTATGATTTTGACAGCACTGAGTTGATCCCCTGAGATAATCCCATTAGATGATGTTTATACCGGGTCCTGCCTACTGATCAATATTCACTTATGGTTCACATGCTTTGTTCTTGTTTATATGAATGCTTAGAAGAAGGTGTTGGGATAGCAATTTTGTACAAAAGCAATGACTACACCAAAAATCAATGAAGCTCTATACTGCAGAATGCACAAGTAGCATGGAATCATCTGGATACGTTTATGGGCCATCAGTCCCCGTTGTGTTGCTGATTCATCAAGACTTTTGCTTATATTGAATCATTTAGATTAGCCCTTGAAATGTCCAAGTTGTCAACACTAGATAACTATGGTGGGGTTGTCCATTTTCTTTGTGTAAGGGTCACATCCTATTACAGTATATGTGTCAAGCCGCTAAGGTGTGGAGATGTTTCTATGGACTCACTGGACCACCGAGTGAGCGGTGGCAGCAGATTACCCGACACTGCAAGAGACTGGAGAAAACTTGGAGAAAAAAAAATGTTTTATTTAAAGGGATGGTGAACAAAAGCTGAAGGAGAGTGGACCCTATGGGTCATGACACTGAACACAGCCGGAGGAGCAACCGGCGAGGGAACCTCTATACAGGTCATGATGTAAGGGGTGGTTTGGATTTGTGGTGCTGATGGGAGTGATACCGGTTTTCAGGAACCTGAAACTATGGGGGGTAGGTCCTGCATCATAGAAAGAGAGGATGCAGTCCTCTGTGACACCTTGATATAGTCAGGGGCGTCAAACTTACACATCTGCTCTCAAAATTGCACCTCACCACTTGCGCACTTGACCCGATTACCATCCCACTTCCTACCTAACCTCATTACTACGGTTATCCCAACCTTAACCTCTCTTTTCAACCTATATTTAACCTCTGGTACCTTCCCTTCTGCTTTCAAACATGCAACAATCACACCCATCCTAAAGAAACCTTCCCTCAATCCAACCTCTACTACCAACTATCGATGCACATCATTGTTCCCGTTCGCTTCCAAACTCCTCAAACAGCACGTCTATCCTGAACTTTCCTCCCACCTCTCATCAATTTCGCTCTGTGACAATCTACAATCCAACTTCCGTCCACAACGCTCTATTGAAACTGCCCTGACCAAAATTACTAATGACTTACTGCTAAAGCTAATAGACGCTTCTCTATACTCCTCATTCTAGACTTGTCATCAGCCTTTGATACCGTCGACGTCGACCACTCCCTCCTACTACAAATCCTCTCTTCCCTTGATGTCAGACACCTTGCCCTCTCTTGGATCTCCTCTTACCTTTCCAATCGCACTTTTAGTGTCTCCCACTTCCACGCAACCTCTTCATCCTGCCCTCTCTCTGTTGTTGTCCCTCAAGGCTGTGTCCTGGGACCCATACCCTTCTCTATCTATACATTTGGCCTGGGACAACTCATAAAGTCCCATGGTTTTCAGTACCACCTACATGCTGATGACACTCAGATCTACCTCTAGGGCACAGATCTCACCTCTCTGCTGTCCAGAATCCCAGAGTATCTATCAGCTATATCCTTCTTCTTCTCCTTTTGCTTCCTAAAACTCAATGTGGCCAAAACTGAACTAATCATCTTTCCCATCTCACTTCTCTTCCCTACCTCATTTATCTATTAAAATAAATAACATCACGCTATCACCAGTACCCAAAGTCCTCTACCTCGAAGTAACACTTGACTCTGCCTTGTCCTTCATACCATACATCTAATCTCTCACCACCTCCTACCATCTCCAACTGAAAAATACTTCTAGAATCCGTCCTTTCCTCAACTCCCAATCTACGAAATGCTAGTACATGCCCTCGTAATCTCCAGCCTCGATTACTGCAGCATCCTCCTTTGTGGCCTCCCTGTTAATTCTCATGCACCCCTCCAGTCCATCCTTAACTCTGCCGCCCAACTAATCCATCTTACTCCTCTGCAAATCCCTTCACTGACTTCCAATTACTCACCGTATTCAATTCAAACTACTAACACTGACCTACAAAGCCATCCATAACCTGTCTCCTCCATATATCTCCGAAGTAATCTTCCGTTATACTCCAACACGTAATCTCCGGTCCTACCAAGATTTCCTTCTCTCCTCCACACTTATCTGTTCCTTATCCAACCGCCTCCAAGACTTCTCGCGAGTATTCCCTGTCCTCTGGAATTCGTTGCATCAACACACCAAATTATTTGCTACACTTACAAGCGGAACTTGAAATCTGTTCAAGCATGCCTACAGTCTCCAAAAACCCCACCGCCGGAGCTGCTGCCCCCCCCCACTCTCTCCTCCCATTATCCTATAGAATGTAAGCCTGCAAGGGCAGGGCCCTCTACCCACTGTAACACTATCTATTGTAACTTGTATATATATTTTGTATGTAACCCCTTCTCATATACAGCACCATGGAATCAATGGAGCTCTATAAATAAATATTAATAATAATATACCAGAATGGGGCCATGATGAGGACATATGTACCAGGATGGGGGTCATAGATACCAGGATATAGCCATAATTGGGTTATACACCAGGATGGGGCCATGATGGGGACAGATGCCAGGATGGGGTCATGATGAAGACATGATGGGAACATATACAGGATGGATGTTATATTTACCAGGATGGGGAACATATTTCCTAGATATTGGCACAGGATGGGGGACATCAGTAGATGATGGGGGTGATTACTACACAATGAGGGGGGATGTGGGAGCAACTTGTATGTCTTTACAGGATTTAGAATTCTACAATGGCACACACATCTGGGGACAGATGCCAGGAGGGGGTCATGAAGGGGACATGATGGGAACATATACCAGGATGGAGGACATATTTACCAGGATTGGGAACATATTTCCTAGATAGTGGCCCAGGATGGGGGACATCAAGTAGATGATGGGGGTGATTATTACACAATGAAGGGGGAAGTGGGAGCAACTTGTATGTCTTTATAGGATTTAGAATTCTACAATGGCACACACATTTGGGGACAGATGCCAGGAGGGGGTCATGATGGGGACATGATGGGAACATATACCAGGATGGAGGATAATTTACCAGGATGGGGCACATATTTCCTATATAGTGGCCCAGGATGGGGGACATCAGTAGATGATGGGCCAACCGAGAGGGGAAGGAAACGGCCCCAGGCTCAAACTTTGCATTGGGGTCCATCAGGCTCTAGTTACCCCACTGCTTAGAAATGATGGATTACAACGGTAAGCTAGGATAAACTGACAAAACAAGAAGCAAAATAAAACAGTCTCAGGAAATAGGATTATTGTGCGTCTCTAACTATGCACGACAAAATAAAGCTGGCATTTTCCTATAACTCCCCTTTTGTTTCAGACAATGTGCACTTTACAATCACTTAGGCCCCATTGTGCCGCTTCAAAACCAAAGTACATTTACCTTGAAAATTCATAAATTGAATTAAATTAGAAAGTTTTAAATACTGATTGATAATGCAGGATGAAAGCATAATTACAAGTAGTTAGCAAAGCCACACATACACACCAATGCTAGCACCGAAGAAAAGGCTCTTATAAGTGGGCATCCTGCCATTATTTATAAGGCCCATGTCCTAAGGTATACCCTGCATTTGCCTAGAATAAAGAGCACTCTTTCAGTCTAAAGGGAGTAGTTGGCTTTCAGGGGTAAAAGGAAGTATAGGAGATATTTGTGGAAATAGTGTAGGCTAATGAGACTTGCCATTAAAAGCAATAAGGATTTCCTCAAAGTATCATTTGCAGTAATTAGATAATGCTGGGAACAATGGTGTTAGTGTATGACGTAGGTAATCACATCGTTATATGGATCTTAATTGGCCTCTTATAAGAAAATTTCACCCATTCTCTTGGGTATCATGAATATGTTTGGAAATATTTCCTACCTTAAAGAAAATCTATCAGTAGGATTTTGCTAAGTTAAAGGGGTATTCTCATCTCCAAGATCCTTTCCCATTATGTAGTAGGTGAAATAATAAGTAAGGGGTACTTTGCACGCTGCGACATCGCAAGCCGATGCTGCGATGCCGAGCGCGATAGTCCCTGCCCCCGTCGCAGCTGCGATATCCTTGTGATAGCTGCCGTAGCGAACATTATCGCTACGGCAGCTTCACATGGACTCACCTGTCTTGGTACGTCGCTCTGGCCGGAGACCCGCCTCCTTATTAAGGGGGCGGGTCATACGGCGTCACTGCGACGTCACACAGCAGGCGGCCAATAGGAGCGGAGGGGCGGAGATGAGTGGGATGTAAACATCCCGCCCACCTTCTCCCTTCCGCATATCCTACGGGAGACGCGGTGACGCCAGTAGGAGATGTTCCTCGCTCCTGCGGCTTCACACACAGCGATGTGTGCTGCTGCTGGAGCGAGGAACAACATCGGACCATCGCGTCAGCGTAATTATGGATTACGCCGACGCTACACCGATGATACGATTACGATGCTTTTGCGCTCGTTAATCGTATCATCTAGGCTTTACACACTACGATGTCGCCTGCGATGCCGGATGTGCGTCACTTTCAATTTGACCCCACCGACATTGCAGCTGCGATGTCGTAGTGTGCAAAGTACCCTAAGTGTCCAATAAAATGGCGCTGCACTTGGTTATTCACATCTACAAGTCATCGCTCCACGTTCACAATCTGCGCATGTGCCACTGAAATTGCCTTCATTGGCAAGCTATCCGGAGAAGCGGTGATATACCTCTCCTCTTCTGTGCACTCCCGCATTGGTATTCTGTGCACAATAGGCGAAACATGCGCAGATTGGAACTCAGAGCGATGACTTGTAGATGCGAACACCCATGGGCCACTGACAACCCCCTCTCCATCCCTATGTTATCCCCCAATAAAAAATAACACCTATACTCTGGCGCTGTTCCAGCACTGTCAGCACAGCCTCTCCCGATGATCACGTCCTCCGGATATCTTGATTTTTCTGAAGGAGGGGAAAGCAAAACCAGTGTTGATTGGCCACAGGGAAAGGGAGTGCCAACATTACTGGAAAGGCACTGGCATCGGAAGTGAGTAAAAGTGTTGTTAGTTTGTTGGGGGGGGCACATAAGGATGGAAAAAAGGTTGTCTATGCCAGTAGCGTGTATCCCCTTGAGTCTGACCGTGATCGAGGCCCCGGAATGCTAGGTGCCACTTGGCTCTGGAAACTTGTGTGGTCAGAGAGGCGTAAAACCTTTCCGTCCAGCAGAGTCTGATGATGTAACTTGGAATTACACAACCCTAGGGTGCTGCACCCTGAACTGCGCTGGTCCCGGGAGAACTGACTCGGTATCCTCCTCAGCGACCGTTAAACTCCAATGTCCCACAGGAGCTACCGGCAAACACGTCTGCTAACTGTCACTCCTGCTGGAGAACTCTCTAATCTTGCTGTGTGTCTGGCTCC
Source organism: Anomaloglossus baeobatrachus (assembly GCF_048569485.1). Classification (NCBI taxonomy): domain Eukaryota; kingdom Metazoa; phylum Chordata; class Amphibia; order Anura; family Aromobatidae; genus Anomaloglossus; species Anomaloglossus baeobatrachus. Next base: position 153,422,333 of record NC_134363.1, on the reverse strand, counting down.
TAACTCCCCCTGGTGACCGCGCCTCCCCTAACCCAGGTCCTAAGCTAGTGGATTGGGGCCCCTGTTGTGATGGCATCCTGTAAATGCCATGCTGTATGCAACCCCTTTGGTACCCGACCCTAGCCTAGTTCCCAGTAGGGAAGAGGCAACCCATGTGTGTATGTGGTTGTGGATGGTGAAACCGGCACCAATCTCCCCCGGATCCATGATCAGTACTACACCCTAAGTGGAGTGCAGTACCCTGTGGCGACCAGAGCCTCAGGGGCGCCACATATTTGCCTTTGTGAAAGGACATTTAAAGAATGGCCAATTGACTTGCAATATCATCAGTAGGCAACTGTTAGGCAGAAATTTTAGTGTAACTCTGACTTAATAGGAACCTGTCAGGTGCAATATGCACCCAGAACCACGAGAAGTTCTGGGTGCATATTGCTAATCCCGGCCTAACCGTCCCTGTATCTAGTAGCATAGAGCAAGAGATCTTTAGAAAACTATTTCTAATGATCCTTTATGATATGCTAATAAGGCCAGCGACTAGTCTCAAGGGCATTAGTTGCTGAGCTCATTCCACCCTCTTAGCATGTTAGCATGCCCACAGGTGTGTTCTAACATGATATTCAATGCCCATTGTCCAGTGTCATCGGGGGTGATACGCATACCTTTGTCTGTTGCACCGCCTCAGAATGCCGGCCTTAGGATCAGTGTGCATGATCCGACGTCCACAGACTTTTGGTCATTCCCACTACACCAGTTTGAAGCCAGGACGCGTACACCCAGCTTCATAGTGCGCATGACCGGAAGTGCCTAGAATTCTGATCATGCACACTGAGACGAAGACCAGCATTGGCTGCGGTGACATTGACCATGCCTCTGATGCTGCACATTCATTAGCTTGTTAGCACGCCCACAGGGGCGTGCTTACATGCTAAGGGGGCCGACTAGCCAAAGGAAGTAACACCCTTGTGACTAGTCCCTGCGTTCATTACCATATCATAAAAGATCTTTAGAAATACTTTTTCTAAAGATTCCTTTAGCTATGCTACTATAGGCTGGGATTAGAAATAGGCAAGGATTAGAAATATGGACCCAGAACCCTTCTTGGTTCTGGGGTGCATACAAGACCTGACAAGTTCCCTTTAAAGTATTTAACATCTTATTCTTCCAAAATCTTTTTCTCCATTTTAAAATGATATACCATAGTCACATTATACAAAAAAAACCCCAAAACATATATTTGCCTGTATTGTGGCGCTAACTACTGACTTGTGGCAGTGTAGGAATGCTTGGATCCTAGTTAACATAAAGTATAGCCAAATTCATTTTTGCTCCATTTATTGCAGAATTTTCTGTAAAGCCGGCGTCACGCGGGACGATCTATCGTGCGATCGCACAAGCGATAGTACACGCCCCCCGTCGTTTGTGCGTTACGGGCAATTAGTTGCCCGTGGTGCACAAAGTCGTTTATCCCCGTCACACGCACTTACCTGCTGAGCGACGTCGCTGTGGGCGGCGAACATCCTCTTCCTGAAGGGGGAGGGACGTTCGGCGTCACAGCGACGTCACACAGCTGCTGGCCAATAGAAGCGGAGGGGTGGAGATTAGCGGGACGTAAACATCCAGCCCACCTCCTTCCTTCCGCATTGCCGGCGGGACGCATGTAAGCTGTGTTCATCGTTCCCGGGGTGTCACATGGAGCGATGTGTGATTCCTCGGGAACGATGAACAACCTGCGCTCAGAAGTAGGAACAACATTATGGAAATGAACGACGTGTCAACGAGCAACGATAAGGTGAGTAATTTTGCTCGTTCACAGTTGTTCGGAGGTGTCACACGCTACGATATGTCTAACGATGCCGGATGTGCGTCACTAACTACATGACCCCGACGACATATCGCCCGATATATTGTACCGTGTGACACCGGCATTACAGTCTTGTTCACTTAGAGAAATCTATTTACTTACAATTAAAGCTCATTTTCGGCTGTAGAAATTTCATCAGGAAATCTATGGTTAGAATATATCCTAATATTGGCTTTTGGCTTCTTACTTCAGGCCCCTACCCTCCACCCCACCGCCTAAAAAGACATTTGTATCTCCATTAATAAAAATAGTTCTAGTTTTGTTTTAGTGTGTGTCGTTTAAAGTGGTTTTCTCAGCTTCATTAATTAGGAGAATTGCAAAGTGCTTTTTAAAAGGATGTAATTTTGCATTTGAACTCTTATTATAAATCCTCTTCATTCTAAAGAGCGGAGGGATTTTATACAGTTCGCTGTCTAGTTTAGAGATTGGTCTCAACATGGCTGGTCAGGAGAAAAGTAAGATCCAAGCCTTTCTCTTCAAAGATGAAAAATGAAATATTAAAATATTTTTGGCCATGACTAAGAACCATTTAATATCAGTTTAAAATGCGTAGGGTCTTAAAGGTATTTTTTATCTTCTTAGATGTTTTTTGTTATCATATTAGATGTTAATCTTATCAAATAAAGGATTCAGATTTTTTTCATCTTTGAAGACGAGTGTTCGAACTTCCTTTTGTCCTAACTATATACGTATACTGTGGCATCCATTAGCCAGGTGGGATCCACTGTCTATCAGACCATCATGTGGCATGAGCTATTTTGGATATTTAATTTTTGGAAGGTGAGCTGTAAAAAAATGTGTTTTTTTTCTACTCAATGTGATGTGTCACACTAGGTACAGGGAAGTACCAAGAAAATGGCAAAAAGGAAGGGAAGGGAAACCCTATGTCTACGAAAGGGAAAGATGGTGACCCTTGATCAAACCTACAACAGGTCCATGGGGTCCCTAACCACCATAGATAGATTCTTCACCTATGCGCCGAGCCGGATACCTGACCCTAGGTATCCCTAGTGCTGGACCCTAAATAGGGAATGGATGGGATGAGCTTTTGGTCAAATACACTAAGCACTATCGAAGACACAAGGAGGACACACAGGGGGAAAAAGGGCATGAACTACTTGACTTACAGCAATGATACCACAAAGGAGTACAAGCCACCTGCTTGCAACCAGAGCTTGAATGAACTGAATAAAATCACCAGCACCAGTCCAGGGAAGATGGGAGTATTTAAGTACAAGGGGAATACTGATAATCAACAGCTGGAGAGACGTTTAGCTCCTAAAGGGGAATAGATGAAAATCCAGCAGGAAAACTACCTAGTACAAAGAATACTAACAGCAGGAACAACAGAAAGTCAGGGAGCATTTTGTGCAGCCAAACACTGTGACCTTCTATTGGTAGAAACCACATGACTGTCACCCATGAGAGGCTGGTTGACCCTGGATCTGTCCAGCTTCAGTGTCCCTTCACTTGTCCTGTGCTGCAGATGCAAAACTACTTCTCTTAGTAGCCTGAGAGAGAACATAGTCTGAGCCAGTGACATGACTGGTTCGAACAGAGCATCTTCAGGAGCACACTGATGTCAGAAAAGCAGGAAGCCGGGAGGAAGCTAAACAGTGCACTCCTGAAATATGAAGATGAGAAAAACCCTTTAAAGGGAATCTGTCAGCAGAGTTTTACGATGTAATCTGAAATCATCATAATGTAGGGCCTGAGACACTGATTCCAGAGATGTGTCACTTAGAACACTATGTGTTATTGTTTTAATAAAATCAGTATTTTATCAGCAGTAGATTATAATCCGATGACTAGTTGTCTTGTGCCAAGTAGTCCTGCTGAAAAAATCACTGACTTAAGGTGGACTAAAATATTAAAACTTAACCTTTAATAGTGAAGTTAAAATGATTTAAATGACATTTCCACTGTGCCAGGAAAAGCCTGAGCACATTATTCCCTATATAGATACAGGGACGCTTGGACAACAATTAGTTAGGAGTGTGAAAGGAGTTAATCCAACCATGTAGAGGCTAAACATAAACTCTGTATATACAGTAACAGGAGAGTAGAAGTATATATAATAAAGGGTAACCATAAGATAAATAAGATATATAGGTTTTTAGGTCCCACCGTGGCCAATTGTTCTATTTAACAGAGAAAAAAATTACGGTACCCACTACTATTGTACCATAAAGGTAAGGTAACATTTCTGTATTGCTTTATAGATAAACAAACAATGGGTATATAATGGGGGCTTTAAGGCCCAGTCACACTAAACAACTTACCAGCGATCCCAACAACGATCCAACCTGATAGTGATCGCTGGTAAGTTGCTAGGAGGTTGCTGGTGAGATGTCACACTGCGACGCTCCAGCGATCCCACCAGCAACCTGACCTGGCAGGGATCGCTGGAGCGTGGCTACACGACTTGCTGGTGAGCTCACCAGCAACCAGTGACCAGCCCCCAGCCAGCAGCGCCGTGTGGAAGATGCTGCGCTTGGTAACTAAGGTAAATATCGGGTAACCAACCCGATATTTACCTTGGTTACCAGCGCACGCAGCTACACGTGCAGAGAGCAGGGAGCAGCGCACACTGCTTAGCGCTGGCTCCCTGCTCTCCTAGCTACAGTACACATTGGGTTAATTACCCGATGTGTGCTGCAGCTACATGTGCAGAGAGCAGGGAGCCGCGCACACTGCTTAGCAGTGGCTCCCTGCTCTCCTAGTTACAGCACACATTGGGTTAATTACCCGATGTGTGCTGTAGCTACATGTGCAGAGAGCAGGGAGCCGCGCACACTGCTTAGTGCTGTCTCCCTGCTCTCCTAGCTACAGTACACATGGGGTTAATTACCCGATGTGTACTCTGCTACACGTGCAAGGAGCAGGAGCAGGAGCCGGCACTGACAGCTGAGAGCGGCGGAGGCTGGTAACAAAGGTAAATATCGGGTAACCAAGGACAGGGCTTCTTGGTTACCCGATGTTTACCGTGGTTACCAGCGTCCGCAGAAGCCGGCTCCTGCTCTCTGCACATTTAGTTGTTGCTCTCTCGCTGTCACACACAGCGATCTGTGCTTCACAGCGGGACAGCAACAACTAAAAAATGGCCCAGGACATTCAGCAACAACCAACGACCTCACAGCAGGGGCCAGGTTGTTGCTGGATGTCACACACAGCAACATCGCTAGCGACATCGCTGCTACGTCACAAAAGTTGTTCGTTAGCAGCGATGTTGCTAGCGATGTTGCTTAGTGTGACGGGGCCTTTTGTTGATAGACATCTATATTAGATTCTTAGATGGCTGCACTAATAATCAAAACCCTGTACAATAGGGGGTGAATAGCCATTTCAGATATTATTGTGACTCGCCCACCCCAGGGCTATGGGACACCCGGTGCCGGGCCGGACTAGTCCGGTGGTAGTCAGTGGTGGCTGGGCCCGGCTCCGTGGCCCTGGTGGGTGTCAGTAGAATATGTGGCTTGATGAATAAAGTTTGTGTTCGTGACACCACCTGTGGTCTGCGGCTATTAAGCCGCCGCTGCTGTGTGAGGCCTCTGGGGTGATGATATAGCAGCAATGGTGGCACTGCTCCCCACAGGTGGAGTGGAGCCCTGGGGACACTGTTAGTGCTCGTGAAAGTCTATGGTGTTGTGTGGCTAACACGGTGCAGGGCCGACAGGCAATGAAAGAACCAGGCACAAACAACAGTCTCTTTACCTTTTCCTCTTTTACTTTGGGAACAGTCCAGTCCTGGGAGACCGTTACAGGTGGTGATGGGGATCCGGTCGGCCTGGAAGTACTTGGGGTGATCTTTCTGGCCAGCTGAGTATGAGGCCTACTCCTGTGCTTTTCTTTGTTATGATAGGACCCTGCTTCTCTGAATCCAGCAATGGCCCTCTTTGCTGCTGGGACCGATGGTACGTCCCTTTCCCTCTGTAGTAGGCTGCGCAGGCCCTCTCTGGTGCTTCTCTGCTGGAGTCCACATCGGGCCCTGATGCTGCAGCTGTACCTTCGGGCTGTTTATGGGCCAGGTGCTTGCAGCTCTCCTGCCCTTCGGATTCGGCTACCAGGGAGTATTTTAAGCCCTGGTGGCCACAGACTCCGATGTCCGAGTCTCTTCTCTGCCTCTCTGCTACTCCTGCTTCCCTGGGCCAAGCTACTCTAGCTCTAGGCCCCAGATCCACAGGACAGCACACTCTGCGTCTGCTTCCTTTCACTTCTCTCTACAGACTGAACACTACTTCCTCCCTCAGGTCAGACTTGAGGAAGGCTCCCTGGAATTCCAGGTTCAGAGCTCCCCCTGCTGGCCGGAGGGAGAACTGCGTTGGATGTTAAACTTGCTGGCCAATGGACCTCCCCATTACCTCCAGGCTCAGCATTAACCCTTTGGAAGGGCAATGCTGTTGTGGCGACCAGGTCCTGGGGTGCCACACTCCCCCTTAGTTAAATTCAGTACTCTCGGACTGTAGAAACAAAACAAAACATGTTACAACCTTAAACAACTATAAGAGTCCAGTGTGGCTCCCTGCCGGGTGTCCATTACACTGCTCCATGGGGGACCCGCCGCGATAAAACCCCCAACGTAGGCTCTGGGCGTGCATCAGAGCATTGATGACCCCACTCTATGCACGCCGGACGGGTTTTTCTTAAGGGGTGCTAAGCACATTGGTGCTAACTATGTACAGCTAGGTGTTGGCCACCCATAGTCCAGTGGCCCAATTGTCCATTTTCTCAATCAAAAAAGAAAAAAAATTTAGACACAACATTACAGACATTTCACATAACTATTTACATTCTAATAAGTACTCTTTCTTTTTACTCTCTATACCTTGGAGGGGGCTGTCCCCGAGTGCTGCGTTGGGACCTGCGTAGCTCTGGTGTCTGCCCCTGACTACTTGGTGTGTCTTCTACCTCAGCACTACATGTAGGCCTAACCCTGATAGGTATGCGTGATGATTGCCTACGTGGTCTGAGAGTCGCCAAGGGTATGACAGGTTCACCACTGACAGGGGGTTGATTCTCCTGTTCCACTGCTGGCGTGTCATCTCGTGTTGGAGCGGACGGTTCTTTAGGTGGATCTGGAACCTCTTCTGTTTCTGGCTCGACCAACTGTGGGAACGTCAACACTGGTACCACTATGGCATTGTTTATTCGGGTCCAAGTTTTGGGGAATTTTCCAAGGATTGTTTGGATCATCTCTTCCTCTTTTTCTGGACTTTGGGGACTTTCTTGTACCTCTTCTACTTCTTTTTGGGTTCTGCACCGTTCGGGGCACGCTTTCAGGCGGTCTCGAGAAACTGCTTGATAGGTCTTGCCTTCATCTTTGCTTATGAGGCATACCTTACTATTGTCAAAATTGGAGGGGATAATGGTGTATGGTTCATTCTCCCACTGATCATCTAATTTATGCGCCCTCCGCTTTTTCTTGAGGACCTGTTCTCCAGGTGCTAAGGGAGTTGCTGGAGCTGTTTGATTGTAATGCGGCTCTTGTCTCGTTCGTGCTTGAGACAGGCTCCTTTCCACGCATTCCTGGACCTTGCGGTACTGCTGTTGTCGCTCTGTATCCCAATCTTCTATCTCCTGAACCGCTTCAGGTGACACAGTCCCCATCTCAAAGTCTACAGGTAACTTGCCAGGTCTTGCTTGCATCAGGTAAGCAGGGCTGCAGTTGGTCGAATTTACTGGGATATGGTTGTACAGGTCTACCAGATCTGGTAACTTCTCTGGCCATTGGTTTCTTTCTTCCAGAGGTAGAGTCTTGAGCATATCAATAACCACATGGTTCATCTTCTCGCACAATCCATTGGTTTGGGGGTGGTACGGTGTGGTTCTGATTTTCTTACAACCGTACATGTTACAGAACTCTTGGAACACTTCTGCCTCGAATGCAGGACCTTGATCAGTCAGTACCCTTTCAGGGTAACCGTGAGGTCGACAAAAGTATGCCCGAAATGCTCTAGCTGCTGTTCTGGCTGTCTGGTCCTTCACGGGCACCAGTACCAGGAAACGAGAGTAATGGTCCACAATGGTGAGGGCGTACACATAGCCTGACCGGCTTGGTGTTAACTTCACGTGGTCCAGGGCCACCAACTCCAGGGGCTGCTTCGTGACAATTGGCTGTAGGGGAGACCTCTGGCTGGCATCATCTTTCCGCCTCAGGTTACACGGACCACAGTCTCGGCACCACTTCTCGACTGTCTTTCTCATGTGCACCCAGTAGAACCGATCACGGAGTAGGGTCTCCAACTTCTTCCACCCGAAGTGTCCTGCGTTATCATGATAAGCTGCTAGGACCATTGGAGCATCCCTCTGTGGGACCACTATCTGCCAGACGAGTTCATTCGTTCGCCAGTTGACATATCTCTTGCAGAGCTTGCCTTGGTATGTGAACAGTCGTCCCCTCTCCTTCCACAGCTGCTGGGCTTCTTCTGGAGCATCTGGGCCAAGATGGGTCTCAGCTTGTGCTAGCTTTTCTTTGACCAATCGCACGGCCGGGTCACCGTTCTGTGTCTCTTCCCAATTATGGTGGAGTAATGGGTTGACCGAGACCTCGTGCTGGCTCAAGCGCTTCACTCCTACAGCATGCTCACACTGGGAAACACCTTGGTGATGGAAAGCCGGTAACTCTATCTCTTCGAGTTCATCCAGGTCTTCTCCAGACTCGGGTAAGTGAGGCATTCTGGACAGCGCATCAGCATTGTTATTCTTCTTGCCAGCTCGGTACTTGATGGTAAAGACAAAGTTAGACAGCCGGGCCATCCATCGCTGTTCCAACGCACCTAACTTGGCTGTTGCCAGATGTGTCAACGGATTGTTGTCCGTGACGACGGTGAACTTGGCCGATGCCAGATAGTGCTTGAAGCGTTCAGTCACTGCCCAAACAATAGCGAGGAACTCTAGCTTGAAGGAACTGTAGTTTTCTGGGTTCCTTTCTGTGGGCCGAAGCTTCCTACTGGCGTAAGCTATCACCTTCTCTCTGCCTCCCTGCACCTGGGACAGAACTGCTCCCAGGCCCACGTTGCTGGCGTCTGTGTACAGTACAAACGGCTGGCTGTAGTCAGGGTAGGCCAGAATTTCTTCTCCCGTGAGAGCCCCTTTCAGCCGGACAAAGGATGTTTCTATTTGGCTGCTCCATTCAAATGGAGGGCTCTGCTTCTTAGCCTGCTTTGGCTGGCCCACCAGGAGATCTTGAAGGGGCGCTGCTATCTTTGTGAAACCATCAATGAACCTTCGGTAGTAGCCCACCAGCCCAAGGAACTGCCGCACCTCCTTTACCGTGGTGGGTCTTGGCCAGTCCTTGATTACGGTGACTTTCTCCGGATCAGGTGCCACACCTTCTGCGCTGACCACATGACCCAGGTACTGTACCTTTGGCTTCAAGAGGTGACATTTGGACGGCTTTATCTTCAGGCCATATTCCGACAAGGACTCAAACACTTCTGCTAAGTGCCTCAGGTGGTCTTCATAAGTCTTGGAGTAGACTATGACGTCATCCAGGTACAACAGCATGGTTTCAAAGTTGTGGTGGCCCAAGCAGCACTCCATCAACCTTTGGAATATCCCTGGGGCGTTGCAGAGCCCGAATGGCATACAGAGGCCTATTGGTGTCGTGAATGCAGTCTTCTCCTTGTCCGCCTCTGCCACGGGAACCTGCCAATACCCACTGGTGAGATCCAAGGTGGAGAAATAGTTAGCTGACTTTAAGGCTGTTAGTGACTCCTCTGTCGCATCCATGGGACGTCATCTGGGCTGGAGGCCAACTCGATTCTTGCAGGCGATGGGGTCAATTGTAGAGACTGCACGGTCTTGGCAAGGGCAGCTACAGTCTTGGTCAGCTCCTGGACCTGCTGTCTGAGCTCTGCAGTGGGATCCTTATCCAGGGACTGCGCCTCAGCCCCTGCAGCGGCTCGTGTTGCAGGCACCACCCCGGGGTACGTGATAGCAAGAGGCCGGAGGGGTACTGGGTCATTCGGTGTAGATTCTCTCAGTACCCGAATGGCCTGGTCCTTAAACTTTGCAAAGTCCAGAGCAGGGCTCTGCAGGACCATGATACGCAGCTGGGTCCTGTGGGCATCTGACAGGAGCCCCTCTATGAACTGCTCAGTTAGGAGTTTGTCTTCTTCACGTACACTCTCTGGGTCCACCTGTTTAACTGCTTTCAGGGCCTCCTGCAAGTTTAAGGCATAGTCCCTTATGCTGTCTGTGGCCCGTTGTTTGCACCCAAAGAATCTCATCTTTATTTCTGCTGCGGTGCGGGTGTCAAAAGTACTCTTTAGCTTGGCCAGTATCTGGGTTACTGTCCCTTTATCTGTATCAGGCCAGGACTTCACTTCACGCTGGGCCGCGCCAGCTGGCTGCCCCATTAATATGCCCACCTTCTGGCTCTCAGTCAGCGGATACACCCGGAACAAGCTGTGCAGACTTTCTCTGAAGTCGCTCAAGGTATGGGACTCCCCGGAGTACTGCGGCAGCCATTCTGCTCCCGGGATGTACGGCATTGTGATCGGCATTACCGGCGCTACAGCGGGGGCTGGGGCGACGGCGACTGGGATTGCTTCGGCTGGTGCTGCGGCGTCTCGGGCTATGGCAGCCACCTGCCCTCCCTCCGAGTCGGACATCTTCCTCCCCCTTAGTGAACCTTACCAGGCTCCGTTCACTTTTCAAATTCCCTTCTGGGTCGCGCGGGGTTAACGGCGCTCTGCTCTGATGGCGCGCTCCCTTCGCGCTCTTTGTCAGGCACGCCCCCCTTCTTCCTGCGCTCGGCGAGGCTAATGGCGGCGGCAGTTTGCAAACAGTAACACAGTCTTTTAAGCACAGTTTCTGCAAGCGCACAGTACCCGGTGGGACCGGGCACGAAATCCTGTTCGTGACGCCAAAAGTTGACTCGCCCACCCCAGGGCTATGGGACACCCGGTGCCGGGCCGGACTAGTCCGGTGGTAGTCAGTGGTGGCTGGGCCCGGCTCCGTGGCCCTGGTGGGTGTCAGTAGAATATGTGGCTTGATGAATAAAGTTTGTGTTCGTGACGCCACCTGTGGTCTGCGGCTATTAAGCCGCCGCTGCTGTGTGAGGCCTCCGGGGTGATGATATAGCAGCAATGGTGGTACTGCTCCCCACAGGTGGAGCGGAGCCCCGGGGACACTGTTAGTGCTCGTGAAAGTCTATGGTGTTGTGTGGCTAACACGGTGCAGGGCCGACAGGCAATGAAAGAACCAGGCACAAACAACAGTCTCTTTACCTTTTCCTCTTTTACTTTGGGAACAGTCCAGTCCTGGGATACCGTTACAGGTGGTGATGGGGATCCGGTCGGCCTGGAAGTACTTGGGGTGATCTTTCTGGCCAGCTGAGTATGAGGCCTACTCCTGTGCTTTTCTTTGTTATGATAGGACCCTGCTTCTCTGAATCCAGCAATGGCCATCTTTGCTGCTGGGACCGATGGTACGTCCCTTTCCCTCTGTAGTAGGCTGCGTAGGCCCTCTCTGGTGCTTCTCTGCTGGAGTCCACACCGGGCCCTGATGCTGCAGCTGTACCTTCGGGCTGTTTATGGGCCAGGTGCTTGCAGCTCTCCTGCCCTTCGGATTCGGCTACCAGGGAGTATTTTAAGCCCTGGTGGCCACAGACTCCGATGTCCGAGTCTCTTCTCTGCCTCTCTGCTACTCCTGCTTCCCTGGGCCAAGCTACTCTAGCTCTAGGCCCCAGATCCACAGGACAGCACACTCTGCGTCTGCTTCCTTTCACTTCTCTCTACAGACTGAACACTACTTCCTCCCTCAGGTCAGACTTGAGGAAGGCTCCCTGGAATTCCAGGTTCAGAGCTCCCCCTGCTGGCCGGAGGGAGAACTGCGTTGGATGTTAAACTTGCTGGCCAATGGACCTCCCCATTACCTCCAGGCTCAGCATTAACCCTTTGGAAGGGCAATGCTGTTGTGGCGACCAGGTCCTTGGGCGCCACAATTGCACTCCCCTTTAAATTTTGATTAAAAGCATGAATTGGGGAACTTTTACCCAGTATTAACCATATACCTACTACCCAACAATTATTGTTCAGAGGCTATAGCTGCATTCACCTGTCATTATTACAACTAGAACACTGCTCTTTTGTGCTGACAAGATATAAGATTTGATATATAGATAGCAACATCATCAAGTAATACCAGACATGTTACATTATCTTTATGGTATAGTAGTAGTGGGTCATTTTTATCTCCAATCGTTCAGGGTAAAATTACTATGACCTTTTTTTCCCTGCTCTATAGAACAATTGGCCTCCGTGGGGCCTAAAAACCTTATATTTGGTTTAGCTCTATACTGTATTTGGACACCACAATTACCTTTGCACTTTATTATATATACTCCTTCTCTCCTGTTAGTGTATATATACGGTTAGTGTTTAACCTCTACATGGTTGGATTAACTCCTTTCACACTCCTAACTCATTCATGTCCAAGCATCCCTACTATATAGGGAAGAGTGTGCTCAGGCTTTTCCAGGCACAGTGGAAACTTCATTCAGATCCTTTTAACTTCACTATTAAAGGCTAAGTTTTAAAGGGAACCTGTCATCAGGAATTTGGCTTTCAACCTAAACGTTTCCCCCTCTGCAGCTCGTGGGCTGCATTCTAGGAAGGTTTCTGTACTTTTTGTGCCCCTTTTTAAACCAAAATAAACACTTTATAAACTTGTACCTTTCTGTTTGAAAATCTTGTTAATTTTCCATGGGGGCGGGCCGTGTGGCGTCCGTTGCTGTAGCTTACGCCGTCCCCCATGCTCCAAATCATGCCTCATAACGCCGCCCACTGCGCCGAGGTCCCGTGCACGCCGGGACACCTAGTGACGTGGTCGCAGGCACGAGAGTATGGGCGGCGCTGTGATTGCATCGCAAGTGCGCGCCCATACTCTCGTGCCCGCCCTTTCCCCCACTGCCTCCAGCGTTCTGTGCCGGCCCGACGTCACCTCCTTCCCATCGTACCCTGCAGCAGGAAATAGATGGGAGGAGCGGAGCACAGGAGAAGCAGAGGATCTGAGCGACGTACAGAGGGGAGAGCGCGCACACGAGAGTATGGGCGCGCACTTGCGATGCAATCACAGCGCCGCCCATACTCTCGTGCGTGCGATCACGTCACTAGGTGTCCCAGCGTGCACGGGACCTCGGCGCAGTGGGCGGCGTTATGAGGCATGATTTGGAGCATGGGGGACGGCGTAAGCTACAGCAACGGACGCCACACGGCCCGCCCCCATGGAAAATTAACAAGATTTTAAAACAGAAAGGTACAAGTTTATAAAGTGTTTATTTTGGTTTAAAAAGGGGCACAAAAAGTACAAAAACCTTCCTAGAATGCAGCCCAGGAGCTGCAGAGGGGGAAACGTTTAGGTTGAAAGCCAAATTCCTGATGACAGGTTCCCTTTAATATTTTAGCCCATCTTAAGTCAGTGACTTTTAAAATTTGTGGACTACTTTGAGTCCTATAGGTCCTCCTTGACAGTGATTCCATGTTTCCCTGAAAATACGATAAGGCAGGGTCCCCCTAAAATAATCACACTTACCAGACACCAAACAATTAGAGTTGGCAAATGAATAGGCTCTCACATACAAATCCGTGTCACTGTTCGGTCACCTTGTGTTCTACAGCGTTTAGCTCCCACTGGTGACTAGAACCAGTATCACTTGCGTGGAGTTATACTGGTACCCAATCTGTTTGTAAGAGCTGCAATGCAATGCAGCTAGAAAGGCGAAAGACCTGATAGAGACGCAGATCTCTGTGTGAGAGCTCATCCACCATCAGCACTTCCCATGTGTAATGGTTTGGGATCTGGTGAGTATGATTTTTTTTTGTCTTCTTTTTGAGGCGGGGGGGATGTCTACTTTGTTTTGGAGGTGTCTGCTTTCTTTGATGAGTTCTGCTGTACTCTAATATTTTTAGGTGTGTGGGCACTTCCTTATGGAACCGCAACTAGGACTTATTTTTGGTGTAGGGCTTACTCCAAAGAGCCCCAAAAATCCTACTAAGGCTACAGCAGTTGGCTCCCCCTGATGACTAGAAGTGCACAGAAGGATACTGGTACCTGATATGCTTGTGAGAACTGCAATTCCAATGTAGTTGGAATGGTGAGGGACCTGACAGCGACACATGTGTGTGAGAGCCCATTTACCATCGTCACTTGCCAACTGTAATTGTTTGGGGTGTGGGGTGTCTGCTTTCTTTTGAGGATGTCTGCTTTCTTTTGAGAATGTTTGCTTTATTTGATGAGTCCTGCTGTATTCTTTAACTTTTTATGTGTTTGGACACTTCCTTATGGAACCGCAACTAGGGCTTATTTTTGGAGTAGGGCTTATTTTTAAAGCATACTCAAAAAAGCCCCCAAAATCCTACTAGGGCTTATTTTCAGGGTAGGTTTTATTTTCGGGGAAACAGGGTATCTATGTAATCCTGCTGTTGTGTGCCACCTTTTCCCCAACACTGATTAGTAACTATCCGCCTATGCACATTTTATACAGAAAGTTGCCAATCAGTGGTGTGTACGTGGTTACACAGAGCTCACATTCAGAGAATTGATAAATCTGCAGCAGATAAAACTGATTGTATCAAAACTGCAGCAAGCAGCCCAGGATGTGATACATCATTGCAAACAGGATCTCTGCTCTCAGATCACGCTGGGGTTCATGGTCTCCATCAAACAGAAATTTCTGATTTAAAAATAACAAGACAATAAAGAACAGCACACACTTTATTAGATTTTCAATATTATACTGCATGCTGATTTTATAGAAGTATATCGTGGTAAACACATTAACCAACCCTACTGATTAAAATGCAACAGGGAGAAAATATAAATGTTGTTAGTTATCTTATAACAGCCACATACTCAAAGGACTAGTATAGACTCTCTATTTTTCTATTTAATGTGTATAACCTGCCCAGTAAATAATATTCACTGCTGCAAAGGTTGCCGGAAAAATGGCCCTAGAATAGACATCGATTGTATCAGCATCTATGGGCTTCAGGTACATTTTCAGCCTCCCTTTGTTTTTAGACGTCTGTTCACATCCGTGTTCCCGTCGTCTTCTGACTTTTGGGAGGTCACCGATTATGCTTGGAATGATTGTCTCTTTCTGTGATTGCTTACAATTTACTCCCAATATGGAAAATGTGAATAAAACAATGGCGTCTTTTCCATCCTGAAGAGTCACCTGAAACACAGGGTGATGATGAGATTACTGCAGCAATATTAATTGTGGCATTGCACACAATAACAATGGTATGCGTGAAATTGAAGCTACGGTACATTTTATTCTGTCTAATGCCCTCATCAAAAGATGAATTAAATAGTGTCAGCGTAATGTGCCGGTCACCTTCCCCCCATCTGTTGTATGTGGAAGCTGAAGCTATTTAATATGGTTAATATGCTTAAATCGCATATTTTATATAATTTGTATTTGAATATTTAAACTGCACCATTTCATCTAAATACAGTATATTGGCAATACTAAGTATTGTGGACAAAGTGATGGTTTCCCCTTTAAGCCTTATTATAGGTTGTTTCTTGTTATATAGTTGAAATGTGTCACGGCCGGGCGGTCGGGCAGACCCAGGAGGTGGATCCACTGGACCGAACTCTCTGAGATGGTGGTAGGGAGTCCGGCAGCTGAAGCACTGATGGGCAGTAGAACAGTCCGTGCAAGTGAAGGCAGCGGAGGAGTCCCAGGGACCACGGAGTCACAGAAGGTGGTCTTGGTGACGTAGCTCAGGTTCGGAGGCCGAGGTGATATCAGGCGGGGTCCGGAACCTCTGGAGCAAGATGACGGGTCACCGCAGGGATCCGGGATGGTACGGACTGTCAGATGGCAGACGGACAGCGTGCGGGGATCAGGACACGGCAGACTGGATGGCGAGGCAGGTACGGCTCTACAAAGACAGATAGGTGAGTACAGGCACATAAACACCAAGAGACCTGACTCCTAGCTCAGGGAACACGAAGATCAGGCCCCGCCCCCTTGGACAATGACCCCCTATATACCCTGTACCTGTGCAACCTCATTTCCTGTTTATGGACGCTGGCCCTTTAAGAAAGGGTCAGTGACCGCGCGCGCGCCCTAATGCGCATGCGCGCCGCCCGGGTGCCAGAAGCCAGGGAAGGAGGCTGCGAGGAGGACGCAGGGGAGCCGGCCAGGTCCAGGGAAGCTGTCGGGCGCCGGGATCGGGGGCCCGGAGCCCTGGGACGGACGGAATCCGGTGACTGGGAAGCGGAGAGCGTGGCAGGTGAGCCGGGGAACGGGGGTGAGGACCCGGGGAGCGTGACAGTA
Organism: Anomaloglossus baeobatrachus; assembly: GCF_048569485.1. Lineage (NCBI taxonomy): Eukaryota > Metazoa > Chordata > Amphibia > Anura > Aromobatidae > Anomaloglossus > Anomaloglossus baeobatrachus. Next base: position 153,406,176 of record NC_134363.1, on the reverse strand, counting down.
CCCCCCCCCCCACGCCCCCCTCCCCGCAACCGGGACATGAAGGCACGGATAAGAGGAGTGCCCACGTTCTCCCTGGGCTCCCAAGACCTATCCTCAGGACCATACCCTTCCCAGTCCACCAGGAAGAACTGTCGACCTCGTACGGTCTTCATGGCCACGATATCCCTTACCGCATAGATGTCATCATCGGCAATAGGAGGAGGGGCCGGACTGGCAGCAGCGGAGAAGGAACCAAGGACAACCGGCTTGAGCAGAGAGACGTGGAAGGAGTTGGGTATCCTCATCGTGGCCGGGAGCTGTAGCTTGTAGGATACCTCATTGATCTTGCTGAGGACCTTAAACGGCCCGATGTAGCGAGGACCCAGCTTGTAGGAAGGTATCTTCAATCGGATGTACTGGGAAGCAAGCCAGACCAGGTCACCAGGAGAGAAACACGGAGGATCCAGACGTCTCTTGTCAGCGTGTTTCTTCATCCGCTGGGAAGCGCGCCCAAGGGACGCCTTGACAGAGTCCCAAATGGTAGCAAAGTCACGAACTGCAGTATCAGCAGCCGGGACATCCGATGAAGGGGATATAGGCAATGGGACGGCGGGCTGGAGTCCGTAAACAACATGGAAGGGAGATTCGGAGGATGACTCACTGACGTGGTGGTTATGGGAGAATTCAGCCCAAGGCAGAAGCGAGGACCAGTCGTCGTGATGGGCGTTGACATAGTGACGTAGGTATGAGGTCACGATTTGATTGACCCTCTCCACTTGGCCGTTAGACTGAGGATGGTAAGAAGAAGAAAAGTCCAGAGTCACTCCCAGATGTTTGCATAGAGCCCTCCAGAAGCGGGAGGTGAACTGAGTTCCTCTGTCGGACACTATGTGGGATGGAAAGCCATGCAAGCGGAAGATGTGATGTATATAGGCTTCCGCGAGTTCCTGAGCAGAGGGCAGTCCGGCCATAGGAACGAAGTGGGCCATTTTGGAGAATCGATCAACCACGACCCATATGACTGTGTGCCCGGAGGATAATGGCAAGTCCGTAATAAAGTCCATTGCTATGTGTTGCCACGGGACTGAGGGTATCGGTAAAGGCAGAAGACGGCCATGGGGCAAGTGTTTGGGCGTCTTGTTCCTGGCACAGGAGGAGCAGGCAGAGACAAAAGCAGCGACGTCCGTGCGAAGGGATGGCCACCAGTAATGGCGTACAATCGCACCCCATGTTCTCTTCTGACCAGCATGCCCGGCTGTTTTTGAGGCATGACCCCAGTGTAACACTTTTTGCCTGTCGGTATCGGAGACATAGGTCTTCCCGGGCGGTATCTGGGCTAGGGTGACAGGGGCCACCGGAATGATGTTGCTAGGACAGATGATGGGTTGGGTAGTCTCTTCCTCCTGCTCCATGGGCATGAAAGACCTGGACAAGGCATCAGCGCGTACATTCTTGTCCGCGGGTCGGAAGTGAAGCTGAAAGTCGAACCTGGCAAAGAATAAGGACCACCTGGCTTGCCGTGGGTTCAGTCGCTGAGCGGACCGCAGGTATTCTAGGTTCTTGTGGTCCGTGTAGATGATCACGGGATACACTGCACCTTCCAGGAGGTAGCGCCATTCCTCCAGTGCCAGTTTGACTGCCAAGAGCTCTCGGTCCCCGATGGTATAGTTGCGTTCAGGCGCTGAGAAGCCCTTGGAGAAGAATCCGCAAGTCACCATCTTCCCGGAGGAGGACTTCTGCATGAGCACTGCTCCGGCTCCTGAGGAGGAGGCATCCACCTCCAAGGTGAACTGGCGGTTTAACTCCGGACGGTGAAGTACAGGCGAGGAAGCAAAAGCCCGCTTCAAAGAGCCAAACGCGGCGTCGGCCGCAGGCGACCAGTCCTTTGGATTTGCCTCTTTCTTAGTCAAAGCGGAAAGTGGAGCAGTCAGAGCAGAGAAGTGAGGGACGAATTGGCGGTAGTAGTTGGCGAATCCCAGGAAGCGTTGGATTGCCTTCAGTCCAGAAGGGGGAGGCCAGTTGAGAATGGCGGAGACCTTCTTGGGATCCATCTGCAGTCCAGTCTCAGAGATGATGTACCCCAGAAAGGGGAGAGAAGACTGCTCAAAGACACACTTCTCATACTTTGCGTACAGACGGTTCTCTCTTAGTCGTCGTAGAACCAGCTGTACGTGCTCTCTGTGGGTTGGGAGGTCCGGAGAGAAGACAAGGATGTCATCTAGATATACTACCACACAGGTGTAGAGGAGGTCTCGGAACACGTCGTTCACCAGTTCTTGGAAGACGGCAGGAGCGTTACACAGGCCGAAGGGCATCACGCAGTACTCATAATGTCCATCGCGCGTATTAAACGCGGTCTTCCATTCGTCACCAGAGCGGATGCGCACCAGATTGTAAGCACCCCGAAGATCCAGCTTGGTGAACAGACGAGCTCCTCTAAGCCGGTCAAACAATTCGGGGATGAGCGGCAGAGGGTACTTGTTCTTAACAGTGATCTGATTCAGACCCCGGTAGTCGATGCAGGGACGTAAATCGCCCTCTTTTTTCTTGACAAAGAAGAAACCTGCTCCAGCAGGAGAGGAGGATCTCCGAATGAATCCCCTAGCCAGGCTCTCTGAGATGTAAGTAGACATAGCCCTTGTTTCGGCTGGAGATAAAGGATATATCCGTCCTCGTGGTGGCGTTGTTCCAGGGAGCAGGTCGATGGCACAATCGTAGGGGCGATGTGGCGGCAGTACCTCGGATTCTTTTTTATCAAAGACATCAGCAAAGGACCAATAAGCCGAGGGCAGCCCCGGTAGGTTCTCAGGAACCGGAGGTCGTCGGATGGGTTGTGTGGATTTTAGGCATCTCTCATGACACGAAGCACCCCAGCGGGTGATTTCGCCAGTGCCCCAGCTGACTGATGGTTCGTGAGTCCGTAACCATGGAAGGCCCAGCAGGATCTGATGGGACATGTGCGGAAGGACGTAGAAGGCGATGTTCTCGGTGTGAAGAGCACCGATGCGCAGTTCAACCGGCCTGGTGGTCCAGGAGATGGTGTCAGAAAGGGGTCTCCCATCCACAGAGGCAATCACCAGGGGCTTGTTGAGTGGGATAACAGGCACCTGGTATTTGTCCACGGTGGCTTGCTGGATGAAATTGCCTGCTGCCCCGGAATCAAGATAGGCCTCAGCCGTGAACCGCGTCTCTCCCGTTGTCACTTGCACGGTCCATGTGACCGGATCAGAGAGAGTCCCAGCACCTAGGGTGGCCTCTCCTACCAACCCTAGGCTTTGGAGTTTCCCGGCCTTTCCGGACAGGAACGGAGGAGGTGTGTGCCCTCACCGCAGTAAAAGCAGAGACCCTTGGCAAGCCGCTCTGCTCTACGTTGTGCAGACTGACGCACTCGGTCAATCTGCATGGGCTCGTGGACGGGACTCCCAGCTGTTGATGACTGAGGTACGGAGGGCTTCTGAGGAGGAGATGAATGCCGTAACGGGCGTCTCTCACGAGATAGCTCTTTGGAGCGCTCCTGAAAACGTATGTCCACACGAGTTGCTAGAGCAATCAGGGCATCTAGGGTGGAGGGCACGTCCCGACCCGCCAACTCATCCTTGATGCGACTCGAGAGTCCCTCCCAGAAGGCGGCTGTTAGGGCCTCATTATTCCACCCGAGTTCTGAAGCCAAAGTGCGAAAACGGATGGCGTATTGGCCCACCGTCAGTGTTCCTTGACGTAGGCGGAGGAGTGATGAAGCAGAGGCAGAAGCGCGTCCCGGCTCGTCAAAGGTGCTGCGGAATGCCTGCAGGAACTGTTGAAGATCCTTGGTCATGGGGTCCTCCTTCTCCCACAAGGGGTTCATCCACGCCAGCGCCTCGCCCTCTAGGTGGGACATTATAAAGGCGACCTTGGCTTGGTCGGAGGCGAACAGATGTGGCAGCTGCGTGAAATGAAGGGAACATTGATTTATGAAGCCCCTGCAGGTCTTGGGATCTCCAGCATAACGAGGAGGTGACGCCAAACGGAGTCGGGAAGCATCTGACGAGGTTGCCACTGGTGCGGGGGCCATGGCTTGCCTGGCGGGGGACCTGGGTGCCGCAGGCGTCATGGATGCTTGTAATGTGTACAGGCGGGTGTCCACGGAGGTCATGAATTGCAGCATGCGGGTCTGGACTTCATGCTGACGCTGGAGTTCCTCTTGCAGGACCGATAGTGCTGCAGCGGGATCCATGGCCTGATCTTACTGTCACGGCCGGGCGGTCGGGCAGACCCAGGAGGTGGATCCACTGGACCGAACTCTCTGAGATGGTGGTAGGGAGTCCGGCAGCTGAAGCACTGATGGGCAGTAGAACAGTCCGTGCAAGTGAAGGCAGCGGAGGAGTCCCAGGGACCACGGAGTCACAGAAGGTGGTCTTGGTGACGTAGCTCAGGTTCGGAGGCCGAGGTGATATCAGGCGGGGTCCGGAACCTCTGGAGCAAGATGACGGGTCACCGCAGGGATCCGGGATGGTACGGACTGTCAGATGGCAGACGGACAGCGTGCGGGGATCAGGACACGGCAGACTGGATGGCGAGGCAGGTACGGCTCTACAAAGACAGATAGGTGAGTACAGGCACATAAACACCAAGAGACCTGACTCCTAGCTCAGGGAACACGAAGATCAGGCCCCGCCCCCTTGGACAATGACCCCCTATATACCCTGTACCTGTGCAACCTCATTTCCTGTTTATGGACGCTGGCCCTTTAAGAAAGGGTCAGTGACCGCGCGCGCGCCCTAATGCGCATGCGCGCCGCCCGGGTGCCAGAAGCCAGGGAAGGAGGCTGCGAGGAGGACGCAGGGGAGCCGGCCAGGTCCAGGGAAGCTGTCGGGCGCCGGGATCGGGGGCCCGGAGCCCTGGGACGGACGGAATCCGGTGACTGGGAAGCGGAGAGCGTGGCAGGTGAGCCGGGGAACGGGGGTGAGGACCCGGGGAGCGTGACAAAATGCAACAGGAATTAAAGATGACTCAGTGGTGACTTCAACATATTTTTTATTAGGTGGGAACAGGGAGGTGGAGTAGGTAAGTGAAAAGCAATAAAGAAGTTCAAAGCAACAAATCAAATCACTGTTAGCACATTTCACAGTTACATTCAACTGATCAGGGGCATATGTCGCGCCCAGGGATATGGGGTACTCGGTCCCTGGCAATGTCTCTCTTGGGAATGTCACTGTGGTGGCCGCTGGCCGGTTCCGTGCCCCTGGGCCCTTTTTGTAATGGGGTGTATTTACAGGGGATTTAGGTTAGTGTTTATATGTGAAGCCACTTGCGGTGTTGCAGCTACAGATTTGGAGCTGCCGCTGCAGAATGTCACTACTGGGGCTGGTGATAAGTGCAACCTGGATGGTAGGCCCTCCGCAAGCAAGGCTGGGCCCCAGAGGATGGGTGATGTGACTGGCGTCGGAACAAGGTAGTCCACACAGAGGTATTGTGCAACTGGTTTCTTTACTCACTGCTGGTAGATGGTAACAGGTTATCCGTGGCCAGCTGGTTTCACCGTTATGTCCCCTTCGTCCCAGTGCCAGTGTAGTAATCTGGTACCTTCCTCTCCTGCACCTGTCTCTGGTAAATGGGTCCCCGTGGCGTAGACCAACTGGGGGTCCCCGTCCGGTGGTTTGTCCACTTCTGGCCGCCTGATGGTAGCGTGAACCCTGTAGGGTTGGAGTCTCTGGTTCTGTCCCCAGTTCTCCCTTTGCTACTGAGTCTTCGGATTCTTAGGCCGGCTTTGCACACTACGACATCGCAGGTGCGATGTCGGTGGGGTCAAATCGAAAGTGACGCACATCCGGTGTCACTTGCGATGTTGTAGTGTGTAAAACCTTTTTGATACAATGAACGAGCGCAAAAGCGTCGTTATCGTATCATCGGTATAGTTTCAGACATTTCCATAATGCCGGTGCAGCGACAGGTATGATATTGTTCCTCGTTCCTGCGGCAGCACACATCGCTGTGTATGAAGCCGCAGGAGCGAGGAACATCTCCTTACCTGCGTCCTGGCTGCTATGAGAAGGAAGGAGGTGGGCAGGATGTTTACATCCTGCTCATCTCCGCCCCTCCGTTGCTATTGGCCGCCTGCCGTGTGACGTTGCTGTGACGCCGCACGACCCGCCCCCTTAGGAAGGAGGCGGGTCGCGGCCAGAGCGACGTCGCAGGACAGGTGAGTGCGTGTGAAGCTGCCGTAGCAATAATGTTCGCTACGGCAGCTATCACTAGATATCGCTGCTGCGACGGGGGCGGGTACTATCGCGCTTGACATCGCAGCATCGGCTTGCGATGTCGCAGCGTGCAAAGTACCCCTTAGGGTCAGCAAGGTCCTTGATAGTCCCCTCTCTGTGCAGGTGTTAACAGGTCGGCTTGGAGCTCTTTCCTGTGTAGGGTCCTGTACCCCGTTGGTGCGTAGTTCTGGGAGTACTCCACCGTACTCCACCAGCAACTACTCTCCTGGATACCAAGTCATTGTCAACCCGAGTCAGGATGTCACTTTGCTCCCACCTTCACTCCTCCTGTCACAGCTCAACTCCTACTCTCTGTCCACAGTCTGTTTCTCTCACCTGGTCAACTAGTGGACTGGACTGGCTCCACCTCTAGGCGGCCATCCATTGATCCGACCCTAGCCCTGTACCATTGTATGGGTGATTGTTGGGGAAAACTGGGATTACCTGTGTTTTTGGTGTTACCGGCACTGGTCTCCCGGGGCCCTAGGGGGTAGGTCCTGCATCCTTGTGGGGATGCAGAACCTTGTAGCACCCTGATGGCTTCAGGGACTCTACACATACAGTCACTGGAGGCTGTTATAAACAAATTATCTTAACAACAACCAATCCCAGTCTTTCTATCAAGGGAGCGTCGGTGTCACCCTTACTTATAGTCACAATATGCAAATAAACAAGGGAACTGATTCCTTCATAAATCTAATGTCACAGGGTGTGATGGGATAACTAGGGAATGGAGAGCTTAAACTGGCCCTCAGGCTAGGGGAACACTGGCTCACCCTGATGTCACACTGTACTAGTGGGGGCACTGAGAAACACTGGAGAAGCTGTTTCTAAATGCAGTTAGCAGGCTACCCACTAGAGGGCACAAAAACAATTGAATAGTCAGCAGGCCATGTCAAAACCAATGGAGAAGCAAATCGTGGTCAGGTGCTAGCCAGAGGTCGGGAACCAGGAAGTAATGCCAATGACAGAAGGGAGAAGCGAAAACAAAGTCAGGTACATGAAAGCAAGGTCAGAGGCCAGGAGATCAGAGCTACAAACAGGGATGGGAGAGTCACAGTATGGGACCGGGAGTCAGGAGGAGCTGGGAAGATAGACGATACTGGGAGGGCTCAGGTCAGGACGGTAGCTGGAAGGTAGGATGGATCAGGGAACACTCATGGGAGCCAGACTTACGTGCTGCAGAGAAGGAACTATTACTGGCGGTGTTCCAGTAATAGCAGCACAAAGATATAGCAGCCTGATCACCGAGACGAGGCAGATTGGAATAAGCCGCTCGCATGACCTGTATTCCTGGGGAGACATACATGTAATGGCTCAGCGGTGCCTGAGCCTGGCACAGATCATGACACCTGATCCCAAAGGTACGTCTGAAGGTGACGATGTTTGGGCGGCCTTCCTTGTCCTAGCTCAACAAAGCTTAACAACCCTGGTCCAGTGCCCTCTCTCCCTCTCTCCACCCAAGAGAGGGACAGGACAAGAGTGGTTAATCCCACACAAATAAACAGACGGGGTGAAAACCAAAACTCAAACTCACAGCAATCACTTACAGAGGTATAAACAATAAGTGATCACGAAGAAACTAAAGGAAAGGAGGAAAGTATCAGGCAACAAGAGTATTTCCACAACAAACGAAATAGCATACAGTTCACCAGCAACTGGATAGCAAAACACAAGGACCGGGATCGCATAAAGCTATCATCGGCATGGGAGACCCGGCTCCACCATTTTATACAGGGCGAAGGCGACTGTGATAGATCACCTGCAACATGTGACTCAAGCAGTAATCCAAAGTCTAGCAAAAATTAACTCCTGCAAGCCCGATTGCTAACAAGAGCACAGCTGATCGACGCCCGAGCCTGTCTGTGCAACTCAAAAGCAGCATCTTGTGGAGAGTCTGACTCTGTTATGTGAACAATGTCAGAAGTAGTCTTGACACTCGGTCAGTTTTGAGCCTGTCACTGTGTAACGTCTCTAGACTCTATCAGTTCACTAAATGTGGGAAAGTTATGTTGAAATGTACTACACTGACAATTAACTTTTGTAATTAGCTATTCTCTCTCAGTATCGTATGTCACTGTGGGAAGTAACGGCCCGGCTCACTTGGATGTTGCTCCGGAATAAATGTTAATTTTTCACTCTTTGGTTCTTGATGTCAAATCTTTGGTATTTGGCTATGTAGGTTCATCCTCTCCAGGTATATTAAGATATTTGGTGTTCGGTCTTTGGGTTGCTCTGGTAACAATATCCGGTTTTCGCGTAACTCTGGGCTCAGCACACTTCCAGATGATTCCAGCACAGACAATCTGCGTTGCTGGGCACAAAAGTGAGCAACCAGACACGCGAAACGTGTGTTGGGTTACCCTCTGGAGTCCCTTTGGACTCTGTTCACTTACTGTCACTTGGTACCGTAATTATTATGGATGTGATCAGGCTGATTTATTGATTACACCACTATGGGCATATTGCCATTTTGGTCAAATATCATTGTTCCAGATTTTCCTTATGTTCCTCAGTGCAGGGGTGATTCCAATTTGAGTTGATTGTCATATGGCCCCATTTACATGATACTGCAATGTCTATCTGTACCTACCTGTTGCGTATACACTCCCATTATATGTTATACACTTGTTTTGCTACATATTTTTTGTCTTTGTAACATTATGTATTTTTGTATGTCTTTCCATTTTAAGTATATTTAATAAAATTGTAGTTTTTATTCATCACTTTTATTTTTCCACGTTTCCCCTACCTTTTGTTATATTGCTTAGGCTAAGGACACACAGCGAGAAAAACGGAGCGAGTGGAATGTGATAAAAAAAAAATTGCATTCCACTCCAACCAATATTACTCTATGGGGCAGCTCCCATGAGCAATTTTTTTCTCAGCCCTAATCGGACCAAGGAAACAATCGCAGCAGGCAGCGGGTGGAATCCGATTAGTTTTCACTCACACCCATACAAGTCTATGGGTGAGAGAGAAACATCGCATTACACTCACATTACAGCGGAGCGCAATGCGATATACGCATCTGACTCACCCACCCCAGGGCTATGGGACACCCGGTGCCGGGCCGGACTAGTCCGGGGGTCATCAGTGGTGGTGGGGCCCGGCTCCGTGGCCCTGGTGGGTGTCAATTAAATATGGCTTCAGTGACTTGGGGTGAATAAAGTTTGTGTTCGTGACGCCACCTGTGGTATGCGGCTATAAAGCCGCCGCTGCTGTATGAGGCCTCCGGGGTGATGGAATGGCAGCTGGAATGGTACTGCTCCCCACAGGTGGAGCGGTACCCCGGGGCACTATTGGTGCTCGTGAGTGTCTATGCAGAGGAAATAACAGAGGCAACTCCAAGGGTGCAGTTCAAGTTGTTTACTCACAGTTCCTGGTAGGTGTACACTGGGGCCTCTGGACTGCTGAGACCAACTGTCAGGGACCTCCGCCGATCCTGGGTAATTTCTGGAGTAAAAGCCGGTACCCTTCTCTCAAGTGTCTCTGTCTGCAGCTGTCTCCTTAAACCTTGCCTTTGTAGGATGAACCTGGCTCGGCCTCCACAACAGCCTCCAGGCTGGGGGGTCACCTGTCGGATGATTATCCCCTTTCTAGAGATTCTGCGGTGGGCTGTGGCCCGGGGAGTTTGCAACTTTCCCTGGGCCTCGGTTTTTACTGTTTGGAGATGATTTTGCACTCCTCCGGTTTCTAGGGACCGTCCCCTGTTGCAGCTTGATCCCTCCACCGATGTTCCTGTGGAACAGGCCACCACAGCTCAACAGCTATCCGTGGCCCTGGAATCCCTTCTTCTCTCTGCTTGGTGTCACCTGGACCCTCTGAGTCCCAGGTTCTTCAACAGGAAGCATCTCTTTCTTTCCTTAGCTCCTGTCTGACTAGAGCTTTACTTCTGCTTCTCCTTCTTGTCTGCCTCCTGAAGACCTCCTCCTCCTTCCCTCTCTCTCTCAGACTCCTCACTTCAACTGACTACACTTGACCTTCCTTTCTCTGACTGCATTCTGGTGGCTCCTCCCACCTCCCCAGTTGCTCTGATCTACCCTATAGGAGCAGGGATGGGTCTTACGGCCCCTCCCAGCATGCAGCATGGGAGGGTTGCTGCCACTATCCCTGGTCCCAGTGTGTTCCTAACAATGGGTGTAGTGTGGATTTACCAGGGAACCGGCGTTCACTCCTTTCCTCACCCAGAATGGGGCATCACACCGCTGGATGGGGTGCAATGACCTATGGCGACGGAAGCCTCAGGGGCGCCACACACCCCCACAGTGAATCCCAGCACGTCCTCGGGCTGAAAAACAACAAGAAATGTGGAAAGAAACTTGAACTGCACCCTTGGAGTTGCCTCTGTTATTTCCTCTGCATAGACACTCACGAGCACCAATAGTGCCCCAGGGTACCGCTGCACCTGTGGGGAGCAGTACCATTCCAGCTGCCATTCCATCACCCCGGAGGCCTCATACAGCAGCGGCAGCTTTATAGCCGCATACCACAGGTGGCGTCACGAACATAAACTTTATTCACCCCAAGTCACTGAAGCCATATTTAATTGACACCCACCAGGGCTACGGAGTCGGGCCCCACCACCACTGACGACCCCCGGACTAGTCCGGCCCGGCACCGGGTGTCCCATTGCCCTGGGGTGGGCGAGTCAATTTTGGCGTCACGAACAGGATCTTCACCAGGAAGCGTCTCTTTCTTTCCTTAGCTCCTGTCTGACTAGAGCTGTCTTTCCTTCTCGTTGCCTAACGCAGACCTCCTCCTCCTCCTTCCCTCTCTCTCAGACTACTCAAACTTGACCTTCCTTTCTCTGACTGCACTCTGGTGGCTCCTCCCACCTCCCCAGTTGCTCTGATCTACCCTATAGGAGCAGGGATGGGTCTTACGGCCCCTCCCAGCGTGCAGCATGGGAGGGTAGCTGCCACTATCCCTGGTCCCAGTGTGTTCCTAACAATGGGTGTAGTGTGGATTTTCCAGGGGACCGGCGTTCACTCCTTTCCTCACCCAGAATGGGACATCACATCGCTGGATGGGGTGCAATGTCCTGTGGCGACGGAAGCCTCAGGGGCGCCACACATCAGCTGACAATGGTGGAGATAGGGAGATTAATCCCTCTGCAGCGCCCACCCTGTTCTCCGTGGCTGTGTTGTAATTGCAGGATTGCATCACAGTGGCATGACAGTCGCATGACACTCAGTTTACACTCGCAGCAGAGCAGGAGCCGAGTGTCATGCGATTGACTCGCATTAATGCCTGTGTGGCCGCAGCCTTAGAGGACATATGCAATTTATACCATACTGGGAGACTTTACATTCCCCTCTGGTAATTACTACATGATATTTAATCAATATATTTTTGGTTTCTAATGTCTATGGATGTAGAATGGGAGGTGAGCAAAGCTCCTGTAGGTGTAATGTGGAGGTGTCCCAGCACTTTTCTCCATGTAGTGATCATTGTCAATGCTTAGCCCGTTGTCTTACCTTGCCTTTACTCTTGTGATCCACTGACTTCTTCTGCATCTTCATATAATCAGCATTATAATGAGCAAAAGCAAATTCTACAAGGGCGGCAAACACGAAGACATAGCATATCAAGAAGTAGACATCCAGAGCTTTGACTGCAGATGCTCTGGGAAGAGACGTACTTGCACTGACCATGAGAGTTGTCATAGTGAGCACAGTAGTTATTCCTAGGAAAACAAAAATTCTAAATGACTTTTTATTACTTTTATACACTCAAAATGCATTATCTGCTCAGACATATAGGGAGGGAGCTCTCCAAGAATTGGAGGATGTGCATGAAATATTGACTTAAATCAGTTTTATGGCATTTACTTTGACACATACAACATCAAAATCTTCAAAAAAAAAAGGTAAAATCCATTCATTCAAAAAAGTCTGTTACACATTTATTGGCATTCTATGCTCATGCTCCGACAATATATACAGCCAATAGAAGTCTACGGGACCAGGAAAAACATGTACAGCACACAGATGACATCCATGTGCCATCTGTGTGATATATACCAGAATTACATACATTCAAGAAATTAATTATTTTTCTGGGTTAAAGATGTGCAAACATGATGATAGATAGATAGATAGAGGGATAGAGAGATACATAGATAGATAGATAGATAGAGGGATAGATAGATAGATAGAGGGATAGATAGATAGATAGATAGATAGATAGATAGATAGATAGATAGATAGATAGATAGATAGATAGATAGATAGATAGATAGATAGATAGATAGATAGATAGATAGATAGAGGGATAGATAGATAGATAGATAGATAGATAGATAGAGGGATAGATAGATAGATAGATAGATAGATAGATAGATAGATAGATAGATAGATAGATAGATAGAGGGATAGATAGATAGATAGATAGATAGAGGGATAGATAGAGGGATAGAGAGATACATAGATAGATAGATAGATAGATAGAGGGATAGATAGATAGAGGGATAGATAGATAGATAGATAGATAGATAGATGGATAGAGGGATAGAGAGATACATAGATAGATAGAGGGATAGATAGATAGATAGAGGGATAGATAGATAGATAGATAGATAGAGGGATAGATAGATAGATATATAGATAGATAGATAGATAGATAGAGGGATAGATAGATAGAGGGATAGAGGGATAGCTAGATAGATAGATAGATAGAGGGATGGATAGATAGATAGATAGATAGATAGATAGATAGATAATGGATAGATAGATAGAGGTATAGATAGATAGATAATGGATAGATAGATAGAGGGATAGATAGATAGAGGGATGGATAGATAGATAGATAGATAGAGGGATAGATAGATAGATAGATAGATAGATAGATAGATAGATAGAGGGATAGAGGGATAGATAGATAGATAGAGGGATAGATAGAGGGATAGATAGATAGAGGGATAGATAGATAGATAGATAGATAAATAGAGGGATAGTTCATACAGCTTTGTAATAACCAAATACATAAATAACTAAATTAAAAAAGCAACGTGGGGTCCCCTATTTTTGATAAGGAGCTAAGGTAAAGCAGAGAGCTGGGGGCTGATATTATGAGGCTAGAAAGGTTCATGGTTATTGGGGACTTCGCAGCCTAAAAATACCACCTCGCAGCTGCCACAGGAGTGGAGCATTACGAGATGCTCCAATTCTGGTGTTGTACCCGGCTCTTCCTGATGCCGTGGTGCCTTGGCAATCATGGTAATAATTATTGGGGTTGATTTCAGCTGTGAATTGTCTAAAACCACAGCTGACATCAAGCCTTGGTGCTAACAATGCTAATAATGGATAGTTGTCTATCAGACATCTACATTACTAACTTTTTCTCATAATTCCATGTGAACTCATGAGAAGAAAAACAACACATGCTCCATTATGGAGGTATTCTTCTCTAGAAGTAATGTGATCACCCATGGAGTACTGCTGTCTGGTGATGCCTGGTGATCTATTCTGTGCCCATGGAATTAGTGTGAGGAGCATAAAGCTTAAAAAATACCAGTACAGTGCTCTAAATTCCTGGGATCATCTAATTAGTGATGAGCAAGTGTGCTCGCCACTGCTCGTTACTTGATCGAGCATTGGAGTTTAAAAGTGCTTGAGTTTTCCATTGACTTCCATTATACTCGGCACTCGATATGCGACCAAGAACCCAGATGCCGAATTGAATAACGAGCAGTGGCGAGCACACTTACTCATCAGTACACCTGATGATATATCCTAGTGACAAAAGTAATTAAAAAAATTGTTGCATCCAAAAAATAATAAATAAATCAATTAAAATAAACATTTATAATAAAATGGAAAAAAAATAATAAATATATATATATATAAAATTTTTGCCTTCGCTCAAAAATGTAGAAAAAAAAAAGTTATTTTCAGTCCATAGAAAAATTACACAGAAATGTTACCTAGAGATACTCGTGCAGGGACGGCAGACTGACTGATCCAAAAGGAAACCCATGACATGGCCACAAGTAAGATGGACGGCACGTAGGACTGTATGATGTACATCCCTCGATTTCTTTTCAACTGAAAACGTAGAGTCAGTCTTGGAAACTGGCCTGCTGAAATATAAAGGAACTGTCAAACGTTCTACCATTCCCCCCCATGAATTGCACTGGTGGCAACCTATAATCCTGGAACAGACTGTGCTAATCAAATATTTGGTAGATCAAACCTGTACATAATTTTCTATACTGCTCACAGCCAGAGGATCATATATGGAATATTTTGCACGTCACTTCTCTTCGCATTTTAGGTATATACAGTCAGGGCCAGAAATATTTGGACAGTGACATAAGTTTTGTTATTTTAGCTGTTTACAAAAACATGTTCAGAAATACAATTATATAAATAATATGGGCTGAAAGTGCACACTCCCAGCTGCAATATGAGAGTTTTCACATCCAAATCGGAGAAAGGGTTTAGGAATCATAGCTCTGTAATGCATAGCCTCCTCTTTTTCAAGGGACCAAAAGTAATTGGACAAGGGACTCTAAGGGCTGCAATTAACTCTGAAGGCGTCTCCCTCGTTAACCTGTAATCAATGAAGTAGTTAAAAGGTCTGGGGTTGATTACAGGTGTGTAGTTTTGCATTTGGAAGCTGTTGCTGTGACCAGACAACAAACGGTCTAAGGAACTCTCAATTGAGGTGAAGCAGAACATCCTGAGGCTGAAAAAAAAGAAAAAATCCATCAGAGAGATAGCAGACATGCTTGGAGTAGCAAAATCAACAGTCGGGTACATTCTGAGAAAAAAGGAATTGACTGGTGAGCCTGGGAACTCAAAAAGGCCTGGGCGTCCACGGATGACAACAGTGGTGGATGATCGCCGCATACTTTCTTTGGTGAAGAAGAACCCGTTCACAACATCAACTGAAGTCCAGAACACTCTCAGTGAAGTAGGTGTATCTGTCTCTAAGTCAACAGTAAAGAGAAGACTCCATGAAAGTAAATACAAAGGGTTCACATCTAGATGCAAACCATTCATCAATTCCAAAAATAGACAGGCCAGAGTTAAATTAGCTGAAAAACACCTCATGAAGCCAGCTCAGTTCTGGAAAAGTATTCTATGGAGAGATGAGACCAAGATCAACCTGTACCAGAATGATGGGAAGAAAAAAGTTTGGAGAAGAAAGGGAACGGCACATGATCCAAGGCACACCACATCCTCTGTAAAACATGGTGGAGGCAACGTGATGGCATGGGCATGCATGGCTTTCAATGGCACTGGGTCACTTGTGTTTATTGATGACATAACAGCAGACAAGAGTAGCCGGATGAATTCTGAAGTGTACCGGGATATACTTTCAGCCCAGATTCAGCCAAATGCCGCAAAGTTGATCGGACGGCGCTTCATAGTACAGATGGACAATGACCCCAAGCATACAGCCAAAGCTACCCAGGAGTTCATGAGTGCAAAAAAGTGGAACATTCTGCAATGGCCAAGTCAATCACCAGATCTTAACCCAATTGAGCATGCATTTCACTTGCTCAAATCCAGACTTAAGACGGAAAGACCCACAAACAAGCAAGACCTGAAGGCTGCGGCTGTAAAGGCCTGGCACAGCATTAAGAAGGAGGAAACCCAGCGTTTGGTGATGTCC
Organism: Anomaloglossus baeobatrachus; assembly: GCF_048569485.1. Lineage (NCBI taxonomy): Eukaryota > Metazoa > Chordata > Amphibia > Anura > Aromobatidae > Anomaloglossus > Anomaloglossus baeobatrachus. The sequence continues at coordinate 153,390,337 of NC_134363.1, read as the reverse complement.
ATGGGTTCCAGACTTAAGGCAGTGATTGCCTCCAAAGGATTCGCAACAAAATATTGAAAATAAAAATATTTTGTTTGGGTTTGGTTTATTTGTCCAATTACTTTTGACCTCCTAAAATGTGGAGTGTTTGTAAAGAAATGTGTACAATTCCTACAATTTCTATCAGATATTTTTGTTCAAACCTTCAAATTAAACGTTACAATCTGCACTTGAATTCTGTTGTAGAGATTTCATTTCAAATCCAATGTGGTGGCATGCAGAGCCCAACTCGCGAAAATTGTGTCACTGTCCAAATATTTCTGGACCTAACTGTATACCTGGCTGCAATTGGGCAAAGTAAAACACTTGGTAAGCTCCTGTTAAAATATGGTTGGCTTGACACGTGGGCATTTCATGATCAGTGTGTACAGGTAGCAATATCCGCACTGACTGTGGGTACCCCTAATCCAAACTAACAGCTTCATAGTCATATATGACGTTGCTAGTTCGAGTAAGGTGACCTGTGAGTGGTCTGGCATTTTTAGTCCTTGAATTGCAGATATGTGAAGTTGGTCTTTATAGAGTACATTGGGACAAACCCTATGGAGAAGGAGAATTGTAACGCCCAATTCAGGGATGGACATACCACTGGTGTAGCCTGTGCACCTGCACAGAGGCCCACGTGGTAAGGGGACCCATTTTCATCTCCAAAACAGGTGAAATTGTGCATTTTGATGAACTCTTGGGTGGGCTTTGCACGTTGCGACATCGCAAGCCGATGCTGCGATGTCGCACGTGATAGTCCCTGCCCCCGTCGCAGGTACGATATCGTGTGATAGCTGGCGTAGCGAAAATTATCGGTACGGCAGCTTCACATGGACTCACCTGCCCTGCGACCATCGCTCTGGCCGGCGACCCGCCTCCTTCCTAAGGGGGCGGGTCGTGCGGCGTCATAGCGACGTCACACGGCAGGCGGCCAATAGCGGCGGAGGGGCGGAGATGAGCAGGATGTAAACATCCCGCCCACCTCCTTCCTTCCGCATATCCTACGGAAGCCGCGGTGACGCCGGTAGGAGATATTCCTCGCTCCTGCGACTTCACACACAGCGATGTGTACTGCCGCAGGAGCGAGGAACAACATCGGACCGTCGCGTCAGCGTAATTGTGGATTACGCCGACGCTGCACCGATGAATACAGTTACGACGATTTTGCGCTCGTTAATCGTATCATCTAGGCTTTACACACTACGATGTCGCATGCGATGCCGGATGTGCGTCACTTTCAATTTGACCCCACCGACATCGCACCTGCGATGTCGTAGTGTGCAAAGCCCGCCTTGGGCTGTAAAAGGCCCATATATTGTTCTTGCACAGGGGCCCTTTTCTGTCTGTCTCCGCCAGTGACCCAGTTATTAATTTATTCATACATTTTCAGGAAGAATAATCGAAGAACAGCACAATGCAGAGTTCTGAAGGTGGGTTCTTCATTGGTAAAATGCTCTGCACTGAGTATTCTGTGGGAGGGTTATGTCTGCTTATCAGAAATCTGATCGCTGGGATACTGGTTCATTTGTATGTGATTTGTTAATCTTCTAAGCAGCCAGGATGGTACAAGCCGTTTTAACACCTGAAGGGAAATATTGAACTAAGATACCAACTGTACATCTAAAAATAGAGTCCCGTAGACCTTATGATTTATCTTCACCTGTCTCTGCTGGTACTAAAAGGAACTTATTAGCAGTTTTATGTCTACCGCCCCAGTGTTAGTTGGGCTGCTCGGATCCGGGATCGTGGCTCGTGGGGGTCCGGACCCGGCTTGGCGGACACTGTGATCCGTAAAAAGGGGATATTTACAGAGGGATAAGGTTGTGACGCCACCTGTGGGTTGAGGTAATGGGAGTACCGCCGCTGCTGTAAGGAGTACCGGGGCAGATGGGGTTAAGCAGCCTGATGTTAGTCCCTCCACAGGTTGGGAAGGCCGCAGGCTCAGAGTGTTGGTAGTTATTTGGGAGAGCAGGGTGCAGGGGGATCAGGGTACTCACTGTGGGTAGTCGTGGTGCTGGATGGGGATTATGAAGGAGACACACACGCTGTAGGTAAACGAAAGTCTCTGAGGGCCGCTGCCGCTGCGGGGAGCCCGTCCAAGTACCCGTTCCCACTGGTGTCACTTAATAATCCAGAGCCTTCCTCCGTGCACAGTTTTGTGTCTGTGTGGGTCCCTATAGCTTGAAGCTGTAAGGTCCAGCTCTTCAGTTTTTAAGTGAAGTCTTGTCCTAAGGGCTGGCACTTGAGACTTCAGTGGGTTGCTTTTTCTGGAAAACCCTGTCCCCAGTGTTGTGCTGATGCCCTCAGTCTCTGAGCTCTGGGAAGGTCACTGAAGGCCCCCTTCCTCTGCAGGCTAATTGTCAAGACGTTGAATCGACTCCTGACCTAGGGTCCTGTACCCCGCTGTGCTCGGTTCCGGTCAGCTCTGTGGGTCCCTCTATGGTACCTGCAGTCCCTCCTACACCGCGTCTGTCGCACCTCAGACCGACGTCCCTGAACCCGGTCACCGACTCCTCTGGTCCCGGACCACTGTCTGCGACCCAATCTCGGTCTTTCTAGCTCCCCGGGAGCTAACACTCCAGCTCCTCTCACTTAGATGGCTTTTTCTAGACTCACTTCGTACCTCCTACAGTCTGCCTGACCCCTAGGTGGGTGACCCTGTTCCAGCTAGACCAACCCACTGGTGTGTCTGTCAGGTCATGAAGTGAGGTGTGGGTTGGGGTTTGTGTTGCTGATAGAGGTGACACCGGTTTCTGGGAACTTGGAACCACGGGGGGTAGGTCCTGCACCCTGGGGAAAAGGATGCAGTTCCCTGTAGTACCCTGATGTATTCAGGGGCGCTACATATGCTTCCACAAACATAGGCGGCAGGAAATCCTGACTGACTCTATTATTTCAAAAAGGCACTACCCTTGGCTTGATTGACATGTCTCTAAGCAAATAGGGAGAGACCTGTCAATCAAGCAAAGCCAGCAGCGAGAAATCAGAAGGAGCAGCTCTGCAGACTTCTCCCTGCTGATTTCCCTGAAACTGAATGTGGATAGTCTTTATAAACTAAAAGTGGAATTAAAATGTGAAAACATTTTGCCATCTCGTAGCACGTCTGATGCCCTGTTCATCCATGGGGGTCTGGGCTCTATTGGATTTCGCAGCACAATTGTTGAGCGTGCTTTATTTTTTAAGCATTATTACTTTTGAAGATCAAAAATATAAATAAGAACCATCTGGAGAATTTGATATTTCCACAGATATTAAAAAAAAGATTGCTTTCTTCTTGAGCGGATAATTTTTATTTAAATTTATCTCAAAAAACTATTGTTGATTTGTTATTCTCTTCCATACAGGACACCCCGCTGATCTGATGAAGGCTGCTGGATGCTGATCTGCTGAATAGTAAACAGCGGGATATTGATTGCAGAGAGTGACACCAGAAATTAGACATATATCTCACCCACCGAAATATATAACCGAGAGAAAGACTCCTCTTGTAATGAAATTTATGTGAAATGTGCTAGAATCCTTCCATTGATTTACTTTGCTCAGAGAAATTAATGCTTAGTCTAGAAATTTAGAGATGGAAAAAATATAAAATGTGTACGGAGGAAAGAAAACATTTAAAGGTGTATTCCCTTGTATTCTCATATGATATAGTCAGGAAATGCCTTAAAGGAATTGTTCAGACACAATGTATTGATAACATATTGTCACTGGTGGGTCACGGGTGATAGACAGTCATATGGTTTCTGGCCATAGAAGGTCACAGCATTTGGCTGTGCAGAATGCTCCCTGACTTTCCATTGTTCCTGCTCTCAGTTTTCATTGGTATAGGTAGTTTTCCTGCTGGATTCATCTCTCCTCCTTTTGGACCCAGCAGGAGCTCACCTTCCACCCAGCTGTGACCATCAGCATCCTCTTGGTGCTTATATACCCCTTCCTTCCTTGGACTGATGCTGGTGATATTATTCAGTTTATTCAAGCCCTGCGTGCAAGCAGGTGGCTTGTACTCCTCTGTGGTATCGTTGCAGAAAGCTTTGCTTAACATCTACTTTAGTCATCTGTAGATAGGTAGTTCATGCATTTCCCCCGTGTGTCCTCCTTGTATCTTCTATAGTGATTAGTGGGGGTGACGAAGAGCTCATCTCATCTGTTCCCTATTTAGGGCCGAGCACTATGGATACGTAGGGCGAGGTATCCAGCTCAGCGCATAGGTACAGAACCTATCTAGGGTGGTGAGGGACCCCAGGTGTGGAGGTGGCCTGAGCTATAGTTTGTTTGTTCTAACGTAATAAGATTATCTGTGTATGTAAATAATCAAAATGTAGATGTAGTTGCATAAATATCTGTGTGTCTATATAGCAATTGCATAGACCTATAATATAATTTTAAGCTGTATAGTCATGAAAGGGTTACCAAGGATGAGTGAACAGATGTACAAACAATAAAAGTTTTTATAATGATGAGCAAAAGTCTTTTCAGTAGTTTTACACAGAAAGAATGTATAACGAACAGAGATGTATTTTACAGCATATTGTGAAAAATTGAGGAGTGGAATACTTTCTGTTCTAGTCCCAAGGTCAATGATGCATTCTGTATAATTGAATCTATCCAATACACGAGTTTCAGTTGGAGACGCTGGCTCAAAGAGAACACGTCTTGTGTGATCATTGTCTGATTCATTAACATCATCTCTGATATATAGCTAATACGGCACCGACCTCTGAATATCCTAAACGAAGATACCATTAGCTATCTTCAACTAAATTTATACCTTGACACAGGGACCAGTAGTAGGTTTGATCAGGAGTCACCATCTTCCTTTTCCCTAGACTCAGGGGTCCCATTCCCTTACTTTTCGCTGTGCGCTTGGTACCTCCCCGTACCTAGCGTGATGCCTATCCTTAAGATAGGTCATCAATAGCAGATCAATGGGGTCCGACACCTTCCAAATAGCTGCTAGCATCTCTGGTAGCTGCCAAATGCAATCCTTGAAAGCAGTTGCTGAACAATTCAGTGTGTAGTGGCCACTCCCATATCCTGCAGGACAGTACTGCCAGGTGCTGGACTCTTAAATGATCTATCGAATTGGAGCTAATCTGCAGTACCTGTTAGCGGCTGCTACACATTGATTACAGCTGTGTACCGAGCACCCGAGTATGGTAGTGCCCGCTCATCCCTAGTTACAAGTACCGAGCACCCGAGCATGGTAGTGCCCGCTCATCACTAGTTACGAGTACCGAGCACCCGAGCATGGTAGTGCCCGCTCACCACTAGTTACGAGTACTGAGCACCCAAGCATGGTAGTGGCCGCTCATCACTAGTTACGAGTACCGAGCAGCTGAGCATGGTAGTGCCCGCTCATCACTAGTTACGAGTACCGAGCACCCGAGCATGGTAGTGCCTGCTCACCACTAGTTACGAGTACTGAGCACCCGAGCATGGTAGTGCCCGCTCATCACTAGTTACGAGTACTGAGCACCCAAGCATGGTAGTGGCCGCTCATCACTAGTTACGAGTACCGAGCAGCTGAGCATGGTAGTGCCCGCTCATCACTAGTTACGAGTACCGAGCAGCTGAGCATGGTAGTGCCCACTCATCACTAATTATTACCTGATTTGAAGTTCATCACCTCTTTGCTGAACTTGTAGTCAGTAATGGTGAATTGTGAAAGCTCAAGCTTATCTAGTCCATGGATCTGGTTCTGGGTTTCTGACCAGTTGTAGAGAATGTCTTCAGCAGAATAGCCATCTAGATAATATTGAAAAAGTATTAATCCACCATAAACAGGACAAGACAAGGAGATTTTATGGCGTACAGCATGAACGATGTTACATAACTTGGTCAGTGAAGCACAATGCCTAACAGTGACACTCCAACGCTCCCTCCGTTCTTAGTATTGCTCTAGGCAAACCATTGTCACTTCCATTTTACACAGATGAAATGCATTTATTTATTTGTCTTGCCTGACACAAGGGTACAAAAGTTATATATATATATATATATATATATATATATTATATATTTAAAATTGTGAATTTTCATACTGTTAGTAGAATTGTTCCCAATAGTAGTAAAAAGTATGGTAATAACTATTTATACGAGTCCTTATTCTGTGTATCACTGAACGTCAAGATACCAGTACATATTTCCTATATATGAATATAGTTTTTTTCCTATCGTAGATAGGGTAAATGTATCACTAGGATATGCTATTGTAGAAGGTGGGCATGTCCCATTATGTTAAGTACTCTGTGTTATATTAAGCTCTAATTGGATATGTTAATATGTTGTGTTGCTAATTGGGTGCAGGGTCCAGATACAGAAGAGTGGGATTGTCACCAACGGTGCCACCTAGTGGTTGGGCTGAGATAGCGGCAGAATGGAAGAGGTACGGTTACAGGGGAAGTGACAGATACGGGAAAGAGGAAAGTTGGAAGGTCTTGAGAGGAGCCAGTCTAGAATAGAGTTCAAGTATTAGAAGACGTGAGACCTTGGTGCTATGGCAAGTCAAGGAACCATGAGGTAATCTCAAGAGGTCCGGAGCCTACGGCTCACCCTGGTGGGCTTAGAGAGTAGTCCGGCTAGAGAGCTGCCTGGGACCAAAATTGGGTGAAGGTGAGCAGAGTTAGGGGAAAGGAGACAGACCCTGGAGCTTGAGGACAAGATCCAAGATAGTGGATGGGGGCAGGTTGAGAGTTAGTACCCCACATTGAGAGGAAGGAAGCAAAGGAACCTTTTTGTCCTCATAAAAAACCCCAGAAGGTTTTGAAACGCATAGACTGCAAATAAACTGCATGTTATCCACTCTTTGCCCGGTGTTATACTGTCTTGGATTATCAACAGCGCGGGACATCACTGGAATCAGGGGGTCTGTCTCTACATTATGCTGCTTTCAGATTAGGAGGCAGAAAGCTGGTGACAGACTTTTAGGATATTGCTTGCTTAAGTTAATCATTTTTTGATAGAAAGGATCTGTGATCATACATTATTCCCAATATGTGCCTCTGCTTGACTCCACAGTGATCAGCTGTAATCTATAAGTGGAATAGTAGCAAGTGTTCAATTTACCTGCCGCATCAGCATGGGAGAAATGAAGCTTTTCATTAAAATCAGCATGCTGTTAGCATAATTCATTGATTTCTTGGATCCTCCGGAGTGAAGGACACATTTTTTTATTAGAGACTCTTTACTCTGGATCATGACACCTTCAATGAAACGCTATTAAGTCAGAATTCCCTGATAGTTTACAATAACTTAAGCTGGGGCTTCCATGTTCAGATGCACGTCTGCTGTGACACTCTTTAATCAGAGCAGATAAAACATATCTTTTGTACCGTGTTAGCTAAGAGATAGACAAAAAATTGTTTGTTTAAAAGAACTGAAAGTCCTCAGTGGTTGACACCTTTTAATGGCTAACGGAAAAGATGGTAATAAATAGCAAGCTTTCCAGACTACTCCTGATGCCTGATGAAGAGACCTGAGTAGTCTTGAAAGCTTGCTATTTTTTACCATCTTTTCAGTTAGCCATTAAAAGGTATCAACCAATGAGGACTTTTAGTTCTTTTAAACAATTCTTTGTTTAATCAGAGCATAAGACTCAGGCCGGTGTCATACTTGCGACTGTCTCGTGTGAGAATCGAGTCGCATCACCCGGCACGGCCTGTCACTCTATGGGCATGAGCGTGCCGCTGCATGTATTTCTATGCTCCTGTCCAGAGAACGGCAGGCCATGCCGGGTGATGCTACTTGATTCTCGAGCGTGTCACTCGCAAGTGTGACACCGGCCTTAGGCTATGACCATGTTCGACTGCCAGGTTTCCAGACCTAAGCTAACTTCCTTAAAGAGGTTGCCCACTACTTTTACATTGATGGCCTATCCTTAGGATAGGTCATTAATGTCTGATCGGCCGGGGTCAGACACCCGGTTCTCAGTGCTAGCACTGGTAGGAGGCGGCCGGGAATGCTCAGTTCTGGAGCTGCCCCAGTATCTGATAGCGGCCACTGCCGGGGAACTGCATAACCGCCTCCCATTCAAATCAATAGGTGGCGGATGTGCAGTACCCGGCCAGTAGTGTCGGCATTGGTTCTCCCAGGGATGGGATGTAATTGACATTCAGAAAAAGTAAGAGCTATGGCGGCTCTTTCACTTCCTCTAGATGTCGGATTCAGACAGTGAAGTGGCTGCTGATTGGAAGCAGGGATCATGTGACATTACTGGAATCAGAGGTGAGTGTGTGTTATTATGTTACTTGGGGGAAACAAAGAAGGGGTTGTCCGAGTAAGGAACAACCGCATTAACGCAAGACTAAGCATAAAAAATATTTTTTTTCTTTACCTTTGTTAAAAATGAATGTATTACGGTAACTTAAGACAAATGTAATAATACAAGATAAAGTAAAGGCTTAAACACTTACAGCTTTCCAGGTCCAACCTACACTCCTGCTCGTCCAGCGGGTACTTTGTTAAGTCCATGTCACAGGAGACAGTGGATGTGATTCTGTAAATGAAACAAGTCAACAATAAATTCATTGGACTAAAATGAATGCTCGTACTGTCCTCCTTAGCTGATCTATGTCTTGAAAAAAATTATTGTGATGCTTCCACTAGGGGGCGCAGGAACACATGGAGGATGTAGTGCTCCTAAGTGCAGTTTAGCGCAAGCCTCCTAGAGATGACTAGCACCAGTGCAGGGATGTAATAGAGTGGTCGATAAGCCGAAGGTCAGTGCTGGGATTTCACATCTGTACAGAGGAGCAAGCAAAGCCAAAGTCAGGTGAGAGCCAAGGGTCCGAAGCCAGGAGGTCAAGTCAAGGTCCGAAGGGAAGCAGAGACAAAGTCAGAGCAGAAACCAAGGTCAGAAGCCAAGAGGACAAGTAAGCATAGAGGAGGGAGCAGAGCGAGGATACGAAGTGGAGAGAGGGTAGGGAGACAGAGAAGTCAAACAAGACGGGACGGACGGAGGTTAGGGGACGGAGTACTGGGAAGCGCACACTGCAAAGCAGGAACTATTACTGGCGGCGTTCGGAGAGAAACAACTCCAAGATAAACCAGCTTGATCCCTGGAAAAAGACAGAACAGTATAGCTCCTCCCAAATGACCTAACCCCCGGAGGATACCAACAGAAGGAAAAAAAACACATACGGTGGCTCTGCAGGAGCAGAGCAATGAGTGAGTCATGACAATTATCAGATGTGGATTTTTTGGTTAATTCATTTCCTATCTAAAAAAAAGGTAAGAAATCTTACGATTTTCACACTGACCACTAAGACTAATAGTCTCAGACTTCCTGTTTTGACGATTCAGCAGTCTCATTATCATCATAGACAGGATTCCAATGACATATAACACCTCTATATGCAAAAGGTAACACAATCCACCATTCACAATAAATTATGTTATGGTTCACCTCCTCCCCTTCCCCCTCACAAGAACCTAATGCAGGCGTCACACGAGACGATCTACCGTGCGATATGTCGTCAGGGTCACGGTTTTCGTGATGCACATCCGGCATCGTTCACGATGTCGTCTCGTGTGACACCTAAGAGTGACTCTTAATCGGTTGTAAATTGTGTATCGTGTACACGTCGCTCATTTTTTAAAAAATCGTTTAATCTTATTTGCGCAGATTGTTCATCGTACCCGGGGTAGCTCACATCGCTCCGTGTGACACCCCGGGAACGATGAACTGCAGCTTACCTGCGTCCCGCCGGAAATGCTGAAGGAAGGAGGTGGGCGGGATGTTTACGTCCCGCTCATCTCCGCCCCTCCGCTTCTATTGGGCGGCCGCTGTGTGACGTCGCTGTGACGCCAACGTCCCTCTCCCTTCAGGAAGTGGATGTTCGCCGCCCACAGCGATGTCGCTCAGCAGGTAAGTACGTGTGATGGGGGTTTAACGACTTTGTGCGACATGGGCAGCGATTTGCCCGTGACGCACAAACGACGGGGGCGGGTACGATCGCTCGTGCGATCGCACGATAGATCGTATCATGTGACGCCCGCATTAGGCTAAAACATGCCTAGAAAACTCTTCTGTAAAAGTCAAGGAGCCAGAGGCAGTGTATTGCTTCGTACGCCCATGTGGCTGGTGTACAGAACAGAAAGTATATTATCAAGTTTAATGAACAGTGAAAACAAAAAAATTGCAGGATTGCATTTTTTTTCAATATAGTAATATTAAAAATAATTGCTAAAAATGTAAAAAAATATACTGTATATATACTATAAAAACATGATTTAAACAATAGTTCATTTTCTAATGACACATCCCCTTTAAGTAGGACGTGAAGAGTCCACAAAAGATATCAGCATAGAAATGCAATGAGTCCTTTTTATAGATCAACATAGTGAGAATCAATGGGTATTTTCAGGACAATGCAAATCCTTATGCTTTCTCTTGTAAGAAAAAATACATCTACGGTAATTTACTTATTGCAGACATAGTGCTCTGATTTTGATCTGAGCTGCAGTTCTCAGTCACAGCCACTGCACAGTGAATGGCGCTGTTCCATTCTGCCTCCATGCAATCTTTTACATTTAGCAGTTACCAGCGCTGAAAGCAGCTTATGGTTGGGGGTGTTGGACATTAGACCCCCACTAATCTGATACTGATGACCAATTCTTACGATACATTATCAATATAGGCCAGACAAACCCTTTAAAATGTTTTTCAAAAATAAAACTAGTGTAGCAAAGCCAGGTAGGACTGGGTTAAATCCTAGTACCACAGGTCTTGATTACATGCACCTTGCTAGCTTTGGCTAAGCCGGTCCAAGTTAAGTGCTCACCTGGGCTCCCACTCTGCTAGAGAGATTTAGTAGAGTACATTGTGTGGAAACCGGGCTGGTTTAATTACACCTGTTTGGTGGAGAAGCTGCTTGATCTCAGGACAGCAAGACTGGTACCCCTTATTAGCGGAAATTTTCTACAGGAAAATGAACTGTAATTGTCACTGTCATCTCCCTGCTGTTTTGGGACTAGTGACAGTCTTAGGACTGGAGCCTCCCATCTCCAGCTAGTCTCCTCATTTAAATGAGGTTTCCTTTCCTTTGATATCTCATGAGTTAATTTCAGGTTTTGTTGCCAGCAGCTCTGAGCAGGGCAGGTCAGCTGTTGTTGTTTTGGGCCCACGCCCATTTAGGTTAAATACTGGAGCTTTCCCAGCAGACCCTGCTTCTGTTAGCATCCATTTCTACTTTGGCCACCCTGGTGGAAGGAACTGCTGAGGTTTTCTCCTGTGCCCATCCACCTGCTGCTACGGTGAAGTTTGTTGTTTTGTATCCTTCTATTTATTCCCCCATCTGTC